>NC_083342.1:109367396-109667396 GCF_019175385.1 Lycium barbarum | reverse complement strand
GAAGTGACCTTAACGGATACGAATGGAGCTTCTAAATGCATGAGTTTGTCAAGCAGTTGTTCATTTTTATCGTTAGTAGAGAAAGATGAGGACACTGAGTTAAAGTTAGAGCTTGACACAATTGAATCACAATATCAACAATGCTTTCAAGAACTCTCAAGAATGAAACTGGAGGCATTAGAAGCGTGCAGGAAAAGATGGAGCACAAAGAAAAAGTTGGCAGGTAATTGAAGGAGAATAGCTGACGACTTCATTCACATTTAAGGTTTTTCTCTTTTTTTTTTTTCTTTCTTAATTTATGATCACATATTCGAATCCGTGATGGATTTTGGGATTTTTTTTTTCAGACCTAACTTGCTTCATACCCCTTTATTTGTGTGGGTGAAGTTTATATGTACTTTGTATAAAGAGTGTATATAGTCGTTTAGATTTGCTGGTTTTTAGCCTTTTTATATATTGTGTTCTTCTTTGGCCATTGTTTGCCCTGTATTTTCCAAGGATGCAAATGTTTTTGGAATTGTTGACTTGTAATATATGTTAGTAATGCACTTTTATTTCTTCGAGTAATTTCTTAACTCTAGTATGCTGAGGTTTGTTCATGTTCTATATTTTATTTGATAGGTCTAACATATGTCCTTAGGCCCTGATTAAAAATGACCTTGATTAAGTTCGTTAGCTCCTCTGAGCATGACAATAATTGTTGAGTGACATTTACTTATGTCAAAGGTGCTGTTTTTATGTTGGGAAAAAGTGTAGTAATAACCGGGCATGTTTTCCCGTTGAGCTAAAAGTGTTTTGCACCCTTAATGTATTCCTGTATTGGCAATTTGCACCAAACCTACTCTTTTAATGATTGATGCATAACCTCTTGCTTTTGTTTGAAAACCTCAAGCCACAGCCGTCAAACACTCGAATATTGCTTGAAGAAAATGAAGTTGATCATAGGTTATATTCATAATCTAAGAAAATATGAGTATATACATTTTCTATATATATAAAAGAATAAATTAAAATATAAGGATAATATAAGTATTCTATTAAACAAAGTAAAATGAAACATAATATTAACATATAAAGAGCAAACTTGTCCATGTCTAAGTTACAAAATAGTCTTGTTAGCTTTAAATACTATGAAAGAATGGAGATTTGTGTAACATTTGAAACCATATGAGAACTACGTATTACAAGCTAAAACTTCAGTGGAACTTTATGAAATTATCCCAATAAATAGATATGCATAAAATATGCAACAAGGATAGCAAATTTAAAATTTTCAGGTAAGATTTGATTTTGTAGATTATAAGATTGGTTGAATTAAGATCCGCCCATATCCTCTTTGGTATTTAAATCCTTTTACAGTCATTCCTCCAAGTCTTAAATGCAATTATATATATATATATATATATATATATATATATCAATAACCAAGAATCTATAGAAGTTCATTGCTTCCTCTAAAATTAAATCATACAAATGGATAAATCACTTGGATTACGAGGACATTGCTGCTTCTATTGCCGAAATATTGTAGCAGATCATAATGACATCATTGACAAAGATTTTTTAGTTTACTACAGTATTGTGTTCTTCTCTTTCTTTTTTGGTACTAATATTCATTGGTTTAATCGGTTTAAAAGTATATAGAGTAATAATTTAATTTCATATGGATATATAGGGCATACATGAAAATGGAGGTGGACGAGCTTTCTATTTTCTCGTGCTAGCAATGTAATTTAATTTCATATGGATATATAGGGCATACATGAAAATGGAGGTGGACGAGCTTTCTATTTTCTCGTGCTAGGAAGAGACTCCATATTAAATGGAAATGATAACTGGTACACATGTGGTGTCTGATATTTTATGTGCTTAATGTGGCAAGATTTTGGGCTGGAAATACAAGAAAAATTTCCATGAACTTAACTAGTACAAGGCAGGCAAAATTGTGATTGTTAAGAACAACATCATCAAGGTTGTTGACCCTCCTTTCAGGGACTAAATGTCAATTACCAGTTGATTTGAAAATTCAAGAAATGCATGATCTATTGCTTTGAACGTTTTGAACTTCGAAATACATTGTCATGATGTCAGAAACTTTCATCTAAATGTCCCTAATGATCCTACAGTTAGTAGCGATATCGATCGAAATGATGGTGTACGAGTATGAATTTGTGTTTGTTTCTACCAATTAATTATATTTGTGATAATTTTGTAGACGGAGTCACGATTCGAAGCTTGTGGGTTCGATATTCTAATTCGTTTAAGTTGTTGGGTTCTAAATTAACAATTTATACATATTCAGTGAATTTTTCAAGACAAATACAGTATTTAGACCAAATTTACTGGGTTTGGCCAATCCCCTTAAGTAATATGCTAGCTCCTCCCTGACTTCGGGTCAATTAAGATACTCCATATAGTTTTACAAGTCTATGAGGCAATTCAAAGAAGTCACTGAAAAAGGGACCCCAAATTAGAGCTATAGAAAGATGGAAGTCATGACAAAATGACCCTTTGTAATAATGGAATCGTAATTAACTTGAGTGTGACAATTGACAAAAATCCACTCCCTCAACTTGGGCTTGGGAAACATCCTCTTTGGCTTTTCTAGCTAGGAAAAATGGAGAAATAATTTTATTAATAAGCATTACTTGATAACTAAGAATAAATTGTAAGTCTAATCCAGATTCCAGATGCCTTAACCTCTTTTCCTTACAAAGAGTTCTACCACAATTGACTTCTGACTTCAAATCAGTCATTGAGGCACAAAGGAAACTATAGTTTATCGCTTAGACACTCTCATCCTAATAGTAAGCTCCTTAACTAAAATTTCCTATTCCCCTTCTATCGATCATAACTTATTATAAAGATCAAATACAAAGTGTAAAAGTTCTTTGCGCCAGTGTATACATAACTTAAAACCCAATCAATATTGTGGGACCAAAGATTTTAAAATGGGAAGCAAGGAAGCTTCAAAGAAAGGAGGGCAAATAATAGACAAACTAAGATCCTTGTGACAAGTTGACATCACTTAGAACATCCCCATCCAAACCACCTCCTATGAAACTTCCTCGAAACCTTTATTTCCATAAAGAAATCTTCTATTTATAAAATTGGATATTCATAATACATTGCCCAAAGTATAAAAAACGATCAAAGAGATAATGTCTATTTGTGCTTCTCCCTATTTTCTGATCAGTTGTAATATTCTTTAACACAACATTCACGGCAAATGGAAATTCCTTAATGACACATGAAAATAAGAGTCCTGGAACAGTTGAGGAAACCATTTGTTAAAAAAACAATACAAGGTGAATTTATAATTTGGAAACTGCATCACCTTTCTCGACTAATGGACCAAAGAAAAGGGAAAGGTACTGCAATTAATTCTCAATACAATATCCTACTCTCCTAGATCAATGATCAAACTAGCTAGAGAGCCACTAGCCACAAGCAAATTTGTATAAAAAGGGACTTTAGTTCAACTTTCCATGTACCCTGAGCTTGAGTTTTCTTTTCTAACAATAGAGGTGTACTCAAGCACAAATTAATTAGAAGAGAATGGAAAGCAAAGTTGTAAAGCACCTAGCGAATATCAAGACTTGTCACCTGTGATGGCGGAGAGGCTGGACGTAGATACCTTTGTTAAGGAGCTATGTGGAGGATTCCGGCTACTAGAGGATCCCACGATCGGGCCGATCACACCGGATAGTTTGCGAAAAACTCTGCGCTTTTGGGAATGCATGGCATGAGCAAAGAAGATGCAGAGGCTATGGTAAGAGAAGGAGACTTGGATGGTGGAGCATTGGATGAAAAAGAATTTTGCATCCTCATGGTCAAACTTAGTCCAGAGATGATGCAAGATGCCGAGGCATGGCTCGAAAAGGCACTCGAACAACAGTTTTTGGCACACCTAGCCTCCACCTGATGGACTAAATCAGCCCAAAGATACTCTTAACATGATGTTATAATGTCCGTTTTGATCCAAGTCGGAACGTTTATCCGCAAGAAGTCTTACATGATTAAGAGTATCGTAGGAGTAATTGTGGGTGCAGATAACACACTTCAAGGACTCTGCATCCGTAATGGTGATCACTAGCTTATTATTCCTGCATGATGCAAACAAATGCATCAAAACTGTACTTGTAATGGATTTGTTTATGGATGTTGCTTTTTAATGGCAGATGGAGAATAGATATTTGGACTAATTACAGCTTGATTTCTACAATTAGACCGGTTGCAGATTCATTCTTGGAAGAATCAACTCAAATAGTAGAATGTTGTAAGTTGTAACCAAAAGAAGAGTGTCTCGCGGACGGCCAATGAAGCCTTCAGATTTGACAGACTTTTGAGTCTCCTGAGAGCCCTTAACACAGAGATTTCATTTTTATTTTTTCGAACTTCTAATATTAGCTCGAATTTCCCACGAGACTGGACTTGGAAACGTCTCGGGCACTCTTCTCTACTGGGACAACCCAAAAATTTAGCATGTAGACAGTACCAGAGAAGTGTCTCGTGTATATTCTGAAAACAGAAAAGAATATGGCTACTGATCTTAAATGGACAGCAAGATTGCCAACTGTCTCAACAGGGAAACAAAACTATATGGCGTCTAGACAGACTTTGGAAGTGTTTGATGGACAATTTTCGAAACAAAAAATGCTTTGTAGTGTCTAGAAATTACAATGTGTGCTGAAACCAAATAAACCCAACTCTCAAGATTATAAATCTGTTCTATTCTCTAAAACATCTTTGCACAAACCTGAACTTAAAAGTTTCACTTCCAACGGATCAGTGTAGTTCCAGAAAATGATGCACTGGTATAATTTATCCGTTGCCACTCCTTCAGTATAATTAGTAGGATAATTCGATGCTGCACAAACCAATAAAAGTTGGGGCAAACTAACAAGTATTTCCTTACATATGTTCCTTTTCATTTTCAAAATAAGCAGAGGCAGTGATTCCACCATGCAAATGTTCTCCAACACCCAAATTGAACTCTACCTAGCTCTCTAAAGTTTAAGCAATACAAAATGCTGAAAACAATCCATTACACTAATACACAGCATATATTTATATTATGACACCAGAAAGGCACAATGATCTTCGTCTGATAAATTACTGCTTCAAGTTCTTGACCTCCGAACAGGAGACCTGCTGAAGTTATAAAGGAAAAGCAAGTGAACAAAAGCTCCCCATTTACAACAAATTACAGAACTCATAAACAGCCTAGCTAGATTCAAATAGTAAAAAATGACATTTTCTGTCAGACACTACGAATGTACCTGCGATACCTCCCATACTCTGGACTCCTGTATCGATCATATGACGGACCACTATATTTGTTATAAGCAGGGCTACGAGGACGGCCATAATCAGGACTAGGTCGACCCCTGCGGTATATTGGGCTTGGTGACCTTCGGTAAGGACCATCACCATGCCTCCCATAATCTCTTCTGGGACTATCATACTTGTCCCCCCTCTCACCATCATCCCTCAAAGCATACTCTACAGAAACAACTCTGTCAAGGATCTCACTGCAAATGCAAAACAACACTTCTTGTCAGGAAACAAGAGAAATAGTACAACATAGACATGAAATTGCAATATAAGCAAATAGAAGAAAATGCAGTGGCAACCTCATGTGTGTACACTCCAAGGCTTTTGTGGCATCTTCCTGATTTTCAAACTGCACAAACGCAAAATTACGACGTATGCGAACATTAAGGATCTTCCCATATGGTTCAAAGTGTCTTTCTATGTCACGCACCCTAGTGCGGATAGGGTCAAAGTTAATGACAAACAAAGTTCTTGTTGGTCTTTGGTTTGTTGCAACCTTGGAGTCATCACGAGGTCTACCACGCTCACCCTGACAAAACAAAGATACAAAGCATAGGTCTTACATAAACTTTTGACTACAGTTCCAATCCTATTGCCTCTTGAAGAAGGTAATGTCTAACAGGATGACAGTTACCGAATTTGAGAAGTAAGAGTGCAATGAAAATACCTTTGCCCATTCCACTGATAACCGGCGCTTGTCATACCCAAATGGCATGTTGTCAAGACTACGGATGGCATCAGCTGCATCACGCTCATCCTCAAAGTAGACAAACGCAAAGCCTGTAGTTGTAACGACTCCATTATAAGGTCGGCGAAAAGCAAGACAAGAAAGTTTGTAATCTTTTGAGCAGAGTGCACATCAGCTAAATTAAAGTTCTCATCCCCTTTAGGAAATTAAAAAGTACAACACCTGCAAGTATGTGAAGGCTGATGAAAGTAAGGAGATAGAGAGGCCTTGCATGAACAAAATGATGATGATGATGATGAAGTCTTATTAAAGGTTTAAATCCAAGAAGTCAGTCTGAATAGTCATTGCTAAGCATGCTTCACCAATTTCACAGCACGATTCAGAATATGGAGGCATGGCATGATAGAATTCATTGATCCGCTTATTAGTAGTGGTTGGCATGGCATGAAGAACAGATAGATCCGACCACAACCATTCTTGAAAAAAGGCAACATGGGCAGTGAAGTAAGTGAATGACAGAAGATCAGTCTAAGAAATGCAGAACGATTCCATCATTGAGAAGGAGTACAGGAAGACAGACAGGTTGCCTTGCAATAGAAGTTTTTGCAAGTGATGAGCCATGATAGAAGCTCTTTTTCCTTATGAGATGTTCCTGCGTCAAAAGAAACACTTAAATATGGATATCCTCCAAATGAATTTCCCATTTGGCTCCCACCATGTCTTGCCAGGTCATGTATACACATACATAGTTACAACCAAGCAGCTATGTAGCAAAGCAATTACATTTAACCAAATAATCACCATCTTAGTATCCAAAAGAACAAACTATACTTATATGCTGGGAAGGGGGAATCAGCATGATATTATTGAATGAAAATATTTATTAATAACCCCGATAGTGCACATCCCAAACTAATTGGGGTCAGCTATACGAAGCACTGTGGAAGAGAGGCCAATCCAGGATCTGGGGATACCGGGTGCCACACTGTTTTGAATGTAGACCTAAGTTGCTCGGACTCGGGTGCGGGTATCCGATACAGGTACAGATACAAGTGTCGGATTCGGCAAAATCTAAATTTTAAGATTCGAGGGTGCGGATCCAGGTATGGATACGGGTGAGGGGCTTCGGCTAAGAAAATTCAAAATTATAAAAATAGAGCTATAAAGAACACGACCCCTTGAATTCTTGGTTTCTCTCTGTTTGGCCGGAAACATGAAGCAACGAATATGAGACAAAAGGACTATAATATTGAAGGACCACGTCTTAAATCTGTTTTATCTTTCATTTTGAGAATTCAAAATCTCAATTTTCCCCCCAAATTTGTCCGTGGACTCCGGTCAACGTATCTGAAGTTGGTTGACCATATCCGAGACGTATCCCGGGAGCGGCATAAAAAACGAAGAGTCCGAGCAACTTAGATGTAGACATGTTTTTATTTACACCGTCCAAATAGTTGGTCGGTTTGATCAACTTTGGGCTCCGGTGCGGGTTATTCGCCTTTTCGATTTACATAGACCAACCGATAGAACAAAAAAATGAAATAATTATGACAACACGGCGCAAAGCAAAACCTCCCACATTGTTGGCTAATACCATAGATATACATCATTCATTTATAACTGCATCCGACGAGATCCATATTCTGAAAACACTCAATAACGGCATAATTACTTATATTTATAAATACTTCACGCTTTATGTAACAAACTAAACAATCATTTATTAGTTTCAGAGGCGTCTTATTGGTGTGCTTACAGAAGTTGTCATTAGCTTTAACCAAGAGTATTAGATACTACTAGCTTTCAAGTGTACCACCATAAGGTCTAGTGGTGTCACAAGAAGGGTATATATCTACTAATAATCAATTGTTAGAAATATGAATCAAACCTCGCCTTAAGGAGAAGAGACTTCTGAGAGTTCCTGCCTCGTTTCCAAACATAATCAAATACAATATTTTTTATGCTTAATAGAAAGGAAGAAAAAGAAATTAATAAATCTGAAAAGGTTAACAACGAATTAACTTAAAAGTTTTACAATTAGATCATAATCACAACAAAAAAAATAGTCATGTCTTATATTTTGTGACATATGGTTTAATTCATGGTGGGCTGCTTAATATTCAGGTGCTATTGAAAAATCCAGAAATGAAAAAGATATAGGAGAAAAACAAGGTTCTGTATACACCGACATATAGAGACTAGAGAGAGATGACATCTATTGAAAAATAATTT
Source organism: Lycium barbarum (assembly GCF_019175385.1). Classification (NCBI taxonomy): domain Eukaryota; kingdom Viridiplantae; phylum Streptophyta; class Magnoliopsida; order Solanales; family Solanaceae; genus Lycium; species Lycium barbarum. The sequence goes on along the minus strand of NC_083342.1, from coordinate 109,659,139 downwards.
ACAATAATATGATCCAAAATAGAAAATGGAGTAACAAAATAGGAAATTTAAAAAAAGAAAAAAGAGGAGAAGGGGTGAGTGTGTTCTAACGTGGCGGGTGTGGGTCCTCAAAGAAGTTACTTCTCCAAAAATTAACATAGAGAGAGAAATAGGAGATAGGAGGGCTGTGAGGCAGGGTCCACATAAATCCAGGTGTCAAAGGTATAATGGCGTCACATGGAATAATTTATTTCCTAAACGCAGTATACTTACTACAAAAACAAAATTAAGAAGTGCAGTCGGTGGAAATCGAACTCGCATCCATTACGCGTTAAACTAGACTCTTGCCACTGGCACTATAAGCTGACTTATTCCTCAGAGTGCCACGCTTAATAAATATTGATATTTGATATTCTTATACATACACATACAAAATTTCAACCGAAGCGTCAGGGTGCCGTGGCATCCCCACCCTTCTACCTAGATCCGCCACTGTGTGTAAGACATGGAAAACTTATCCTAACTGGACTATTTTTACACTGGTGTATACCAGCCTACTCCCTTTTTCACGGTTTGAACCGGCTGTGGCATTGCAAAGAAAATAAAACAAACAAACAAAGAAACAAACATTAATAGCTCCAGAAAGGTCAGCACTGCCTAGATTTTAAAACCAGGGTCCTGACATTAAAGAATCATGTAATTCTAACGACTGAAGATATAGCGGCCTAATGCATTTTAACTTGCAATACAATTGCACGAATAAAGCTATTAGGGGTCGTACAAGTAGCTGGTTTGGCGGTGAATTGCAGGTATTAAATCCTGCATAAGTAATACCATGGTTGGTAGCTAGTTAGGAGGTAAGTTTCATGTATATGTAATTTGCAATTTAGAAACCCGCATACTAATACATGTATGAGTTATGAGCTATGTATTACTTTATGTAAAATAACTAATACATGAAATAATTAATACATGAATATTAAACCTTGCATAACTAATCTCTGCATAAAACAATACACAGATTCCATCATAACTAACCCCTGTTTTACTAATACCTATGTAACTCTAACCAGCTACCAAATGACCCCTTAGGGTCTTATATTGTTTCTAGGGCAAAAGGGTCAAATTTACCCTCCAAGTATGATTTATCGTTTAAATTTGCCCTCCGTCAAAATTTGGGATCAAATTTGCCCTCCCCGTTAGGATACTTGATAAATTTGCCCTTATATGGATGGAAGTTTGACTTGGACTCCACAACACAAAAAAATTAGCCACGTTGGATCCACATAGGCTCCACGTAAGCTCCCAACCCCAATTATTTTAACCCGTTTCCCCATCCCCACGTAAGCTCCCAACACCATACTAACTCCATGCATTTGGCAGCAAACTTAAAGGGTGGTTTCTATGCTCTGACTAATAAATCATGAGAAGTCACAAGTGGCTGTTGTTCAATCTAAAAAACTTACTTTATATTGCACTTTAATTTCACATATTAGAGGGTTGCTTTTACCTTTGACTAACTACAAGAGATTCTGACTGTTACTGCCTTGCTGGGCTTTCTTGCATTGACCAACTGTAGAGTTAGTGTAAATACTCCTTAATACTCTTGAAGTCCTTGTTTATTTTGTGCTAGGATAGTGTTTCCTTCAATTTACTTTTCACATTTACTTGGAGAATGATACCTTTCGTATGTGCTGCAATGTTGATGAAAATCGATAGGAGATTAGGACATTAAAGTGGCTGATTTTGTCTACTATTGATCATGGCATTGTCTAAGCAAGTTTTAATGCAAATTTATTTATTTGGCATTGTCCTTTTCTGTACCATATCTAGTGAGAATCCAACCTCCAAGAAATTAAATTCGCTGGAGTTTCCAAATCCATCTGTGTATGTTACTGTAAATGGGGGTAATTCCCTCTCTTTCTAAAATAAAATGAACTAGGGTTGTATGATTTTATGGGATGGGGAAACGGGTTACGGGTTAAAATAATTGGGGTTGGGAGCTTATATGGAGCCTACGTGGATCTGACGTGACTAATTTTTTTGGTGTTGTGGAGTCCAAGTCAAGACTTCCATCCATATAGGGGCAAATTTATCAAGTACACTACCAGGGAGGGCAAATTTAATCCCAAACTTTGACGGAGGGCAAATCTGACCCTTTGCCCTTGTTTCTATTTCTTTTGTATTTACCTTTATTAGTCATTTCAGCCACAAGAATGGATGCATTAGGAAGCCAACAAAGATAAAGATGAAAATCAGTGAAGGCCAGCAGTATGACTACAATTCCACAAAGGAACAGCAGTATACTAATAAAACAAACTAAACCAAGAGAAATACAAAAAAGAAAGCGAAAAGGCATACCAGATTTCATGTCAACACGCTCGATTCTTCCATATTTGGTAAACAATCGTTCCAGTTCAGATTGACGTGTATCAAACTCAATATTTCCTACGAATAAGGGCCTCATATTCGACTCCAAGTTATTTTTTACCTGAAAGATATCATCAACAGCACTGCTAAGGGTTTTGCCTACAAGTAAATTTTTCCTTACAAACAACTAATTGACAAATTAACTACCTGTCAATTCCAAATTATATGAATTCTATGTGGCAATTTCGTTTCATACAAAAGATTTAAAGTTGAACTTAGGGCTAAGGGGGACAGAAAGATTTACCTTGAAAACCTTAGAACCCAAAGAAACTTGTGTCTTATGGGACAGGAACAGGCTAAATAGCTACTCCTGCTCCGAACATTTACGCGAATTGCCCTTTCTTTTCTTTCGGTGGTCTTTAAATTTTTCCCTCTCATATTTGAAATTTTTAAATTTTGCCATTCGGCTAAATTTCATGGGTTTCAGGTTCGAACCCTCACACAGTCAAAACTTAAAAAAAAAAATCTTAAGGCAGAGTTTAAATTCGTTATGCCCCACCGGCATACACTTGTAAAGAAATTACCAAAGTTATGCTGGACCCGGCATACTTATGCCTTATGGGTAGACTTGGCATAAGTATGTCGAATTCGAAATAACTTTGTTAATTCCTTCACAAGTTTATGCCTGATCCGGCATAAAAGTTTGCCCATTAAAAGTATGTCCTCACCGGATGAGGGTACCTAGGAAGAATTTCATTGTCCTCCTTCCAATATTATTACAAAACTAAAAGGCTTCATGGTAAAAACTTTGTGCGTGGCCTCTTCCACTCATCGTCATGCAAATGCTGTCATAGTGTTAATACTCATGAAAAATTATCATAGTGTTAATACTCATGAAAAACTAAGCTTAGATATAATGGAACAAAATCACGACAACTACTCTTTTCTAACACTACCCCATAATATCATAGTGTTAATACTCATGAAAAACTAGGCTTAGATATAATGGAACAAAATCACGACAACTACTCTTTTCTAACACTACCCCATAATATCATAGTGTTAATACTCATGAAAAACTAGGCTTAGATATAATGGAACAAAATCACGACAACTACTCTTTTCTAACACTACCCCATAATATATTAACAAGAGCAGTTATAATATATCCAATACAGGAAATGTAGCAAAGAAAGTCTTTAGGCCACATTGACACAAAAATCACTTGAATTTTAATAGAGCATTTTGATGTCACTAAAAATCTGTAAAAAGTTGACATGAGATCTCAAAGTTATGCCGGACCCGGCATAAACTTATAAGGGAATTACCAAAGTTATGCCGGACCCGGCATACTTATGCCAAGTCTGCCCATAAGGCATGAGTATGCCGGGTCCGGCATAACTTTGGCAATTCGTTCATAAGTTTATGCCGGGTCCGGCATACACGCGACCCAAATCTTGCCTTGCGGTTTTCTTTTTTAATTTATGCTTGAGCGGGAGTTCAAACTCAGAACCTCATGATTTCTGCGTGAACGCTCAGTGTTGCAATGCGAAGGGCAAAAATTAAAGACCAGTAATTTGAGGGACATAATTTAAAGACCACAAATATGAGGGGTAAAATTTAAAGACCACCCCAAAAGAAGGGCAATCCGGGCAAAAAAATGAACATTTACCTGATTTGGGCCTGTTTCGAGTTTGTTGTGTTGCATCCCTACAGGTGGTCCAAGCCCACTTCATTGTGGAAATAGACCCATTTAACATAATTGGGTAATTTTCACTTCTGTTTCTATGTTGTGCTAGTCTTTAATTTTTTTTGTCCTCAAAGCGAACAACTTTTTCGCGAGGCATAAATTTATATTGTTATATCATCATCCCACAAGTTATGCCCAAACTCATGCGCTGCTTGACATATGTTTGATTTGAAGGGTAATAATTAAAGATCAGCCCATTTGAAGGGCAAACTGTTTAGTATCTTCAACATATTTTCCATCTCCACCTCTCCCTTCCTTCTTTTTTCCCCCTCCTATTTTTTATTCTTCCTAATGTTTTATCAAAATTTTTAATGAAATTACTATCATTGTTCAAGACCTACAGTATTTCATGCAAATCTGTTGCGTAGTTCCAAATTCTGACGAGGGATACAAATAATAATATTGTTGATTTGAGAAATCAGGGACAAGACAAGGGAGTCAAAGCCGAACTCATGTTATGAATTTTATGTATTCTGAATTCTACAACAAGGACTTCAAGTGTTATAACTAATTTTAATTTTAATTTTAGAGAAAATAGCTGCAGTGCACCCTAACGTTTGGCCGGATTAATTCTAACGCACTCAACTTTTACGGGTGACCTATTACCCCCCGGACAATTTTAAAGTGAAATTAATATCTCCTTGAAAGGCCATAATTAGATCTGCCTCATGTGGGTGAATTATACGCGCCTTACATGTATGTTTTACCACCAAAACCACCAGTCACCCGCTTTCTCACCGGAAAAAATGGCCAAATCTGGCCACTTGTGTATTTTTTTCTGGCCAGATCTGTGAAATGACAAAAAATGGCCAAATTTGGCCACTTGTGTATTTTTCCATATCTTTTCCTTGGGAATTTTGCTTTAGTCACCCCCTTTCTCACCGGAAAAAAAGGGTCAAATCTAGCCACCTCTTTCTCCTACTAAGAGCCTGTTTGGATGGGCTTATGTCTATAAGCTGCAAACAGCTTATAAGCTAAAAAAAAATAAGTTGGGTAGTCTAATTTATTTTTTTGGCTTATAAGCTGCTTTAGATAACCTAAGTCAAATGGGCTCAATTATTTTTTTGAGCTTATTTTAAGCACAAAATGACTTTAAGCTGGCCGCCAAACACTCAAAAAAACTGAAAAATAGCTTATAAGCAACTTCCTTGCACAAAAAATAATTGCCGAAAAAATCACCGAAAACTGCATATTTCCGGTGAGAGGAAGTTTGTGTAACAAAGAAGAAGAAAAGATAAAAAGGAAAATAATAAGAAAAGAGAAAAAGTAGAAATGAAAAGTAGAAATAGTGAAAGTATTATTTTAATATTTTTATTTGCTTCTCACTCTCCCAAAGAGAGAGTGAACTACACTCTATATGCAACCTCACCATCTAGGGAGGTATTAATTTCACTTTAAAATTATTCATGGGGATAAAAGGTCATCTGTCAAGGTTGAGTGTGTTATAATTAATCTGATCAAACGTTAGGATGCACTGTAGCTATTTTTTCTTAATTTTATACATATTTAATGAATTTCATAATAGAAATAGAGGGTTTAGGACAAGCCTATTGAATTACAACCTGTAAATTGCATTCTAGCTACGCCATTGAAGAGTGCAGTAGCATAACTTACCCTCATTTTTCAGTCAAGGAGCCCAAAACATATGTAAATATTAGTCATATAAATATAATAAATCTTTTAAATAATGTAACGAGATAATTAATAGAATAAAGATAATATCAAATCTTGTCAATCCGGTATAAACTTATCTTGTGACTTGTGATAGCTTATTAGTGTGTTACTTGGTTAAGGTCCTCGCTCGCTACTCTCCTTTTCTTATACTTCAGTATATACTCGAAGATATAGAATAAATTTCATGTAACTCATTGTATATATATTTAGTTGGATAAATTTTTGTATTTTGATTGGATTTTTGACTCTTCTTAACTCCATTAGCTTCTTTCCTAACAACTAAAAAAAAAACCGTAATATGTCTTATCATTTTTTCACTTTCTCGTGCGAGAAGAATTCGCAAGGTTTGTCCTTGACTTCTTGTCTGTCACTTACACATCACATCGAGAGAAAAACTTTACTCCTATAATGTATAGCTAACATTATTAGTGCTGACTGCTGAGGCTTGTCCTTGACAATACTGAAACTTTTGACTAGAAAATGGAAGCCAGCCTTTTATAGTTACAGACTTACATCATTTAGCTTTACTAGACGGCCTATGCCCGTGCCGCGCACTGACCAACACTTTAGATTATAGTGCATTTATGTGTATGTAATTATTTTTAAATAGTGATAATATATATATATATATATATATATATATTATGTTCAAAACACGATTAATATAACATTATAGTTTATGCTCCTTATCTAAAATTTTATTATATTAATGTTTGCTATGAACACAAAATTGACAAATTTATTAATATTTTTTAAAAGAGAAGACTTGTTTAAAAGGAAACTATTTTCTTCTCTTTGAGATAAAACAATAGCAATATTTAAGCATCAGTTGATACTTTCAATTTTAATTCGATTAATTTAAAGGTGTAAAATACTTATTATTTTTTTATCAAATTTTGATTTGGAAAATTCTAATTCAAATTATTAAATTAATTTTACATGTTTAAAACGAAACAAAGTAGAAATTGATTTTTTATTTAAACGAAGAAATACTATTTTTTAATTTTTAGTAAATATTCTCAGTTTAGCTCATTTTACTTATCATGTTGTCTTTTGCATGTTTTTTTAAGAAAACGTCGATTAAAATTATAATTTGACTAATTTACCTTATTCATTATTTGATCTGCATTTGATATTATTTTTTTACGACATTAATTTCTTTTCACATTTATTAGAGTAACAATAAAAATAAAAAAGTAATTAAATTCTATCTTATTTTAAAATATAAATATTTTAAGTATATTTATTTTAGTAAACATAACAAATAAATGACTTGGCGGAATAACAAATACAACATTTTAATATCTAAATTGTGTGGTTTGATTACTTAACCTTTTGAAGAAAAGCAATTTGATGGATTGACACGCATGTGGTAATGAATTCATCATTATTGACTTAATGAGATACATTGGAAATTACATGAATATTGTTTGATTTTTTAATAGGAGGTGCACTTTTTTTTTTGACATTATTAATTTGCACTATTTTTATGCATATATATATATATATATATATATACTATATTTAAAACACGATTAATATAACATTGTAGTTTGTACTCCGTATCTAAAACTTTATTATATTAGTGTTTACTACGAATACAAAGTCTACACTTTTTTTTTACATTATTTTTTTATTTAATATGGGGTTCACTTTTTTTTTTATATTACTTGATTTTGTTAATATGAGATCCATTTTTTGTTACCGTGAGTTTGGAGAAGGTGGGATTCACTTTTTTTTTTTTTTTTATATTGCTTGATGTCGTTTAGTATGGGGTCCACCCTTTATGGGGTGCGCTTTTTTTTTTGGACATTATTAGTTTGTACTATTTTTATGCATATAATATATATACATATACTATGTTCAAAACACGATTACTATAACATTGTAGTTGTGCTCCGTATTTAAAACTTTATTACATTAGTGTTTGCTACGAATATAAAGTCTGCACTTTTTTTTTTAACATTATATTTTTTTTAATATGAGGTTCACTTTTTTTTTTTATTTTTTTATATTGCTTGATTTTGATAATATGGGGTCCACTTTTTTTTCCCCATGAGTTTGGAGATGGTGAGTTCCGTTTTTTTTCTTCCTTTTTTTTTATTGCTCGGTGTTATTTAGTATGGGGCCCACTCCCCCCCCCCCCCCCCAATTTTTTTTAAGGGACAACGGACGACGAAACATGGGTCTAAACCCATGCTTTATATAGTTTTTTTTTATATTGCTTGGTGTTGTTTAGTATGGGGCCCACCTTTTGGACATTATTAGTTTGCACTATTTTTATGCATATAATATATATATACTATGTTCAAAACACGATTAATATAACATTATAGTTAGTGCTCCGTATCTAAAACTTTATTATATTAGTGTTTGCTATAAATACAAAATCTGCACTTTTTTTTTACATTGTTTATTTTTTTAATATGGAATTCACTTTTTCTTTTTATATTGTTTGATTTTGTCAATATGGGATACTATGTTCAAAACACGATTAATATAACATTGTAATTTGTGCTCCGTATCTAAAACTTTATTATATTAGTGTTTGCTACGAATACAAAGTCTGCATTCTTTTTTTTGACATTGTTTGTTTTTTTAATATGGGATTCACTTTTTTTTTATATTGCTTGATTTTGTTAATATGGAGTCCACCTTTTTTTTCCCCTGAGTTTGGAGATGGCGGGTTCCACTTTATTTACTTTTTTTTTTAAAAAATATTGGTTGGTGTTTTTTTTTTTTTAATATTGGTTGGTGTTTAATATGGGGACCACACTTTTTTTTTAAATGCTTAATTGGTTGGTGTTTTTTTGAATTTTTTAATATTGATTGGTGTTTAATATGGGGACCACACCTTTTTTTTTAAAGTATTTTAAGTATGTTGCTGTACAATAATTTCATTTGCTCCCACTAATGGGTTGATACGCATGTGGCAATAAATCCATCATTATTGATTTAATTGTTTGATTTTCTAAGCACTTTTGTATTTTAAGTATGTGTTGACACCCAATTTTGTCCCGCCTCTCCTCCGAAATACCTATTTACGCTTTTAATATTTTTAGAAAAATTAAAATATATATATTTATTTTTTACTATAATTATTAGTCTCTTATCAATATCGGCGTTTCATTATTATATTACAGTTACTTATTATTATTATTATTATTATTATTATTATTATTATTATTATTATTATTACTATTATTATTATTATTATTATTATTATTATTATTACAGTTCACAATTTTTATCATTTCAGTATTTTACCAGCTTACGCACACGCATCGCATTTATCTTTGCATAATTAAATAATAGTATTTATCTTACTGTGGATTTTCGAAATATTATTGCACGACTATTACAACGCCATTTTTTATCTGAGCATTAATGTTTGCATATTTCATGTTGAGCAATATTTTAACACAAGTTATTTAAATAGGTCTTTTATTCAAATTTAGAAGCCAAACTATTTCTTGCACTCGGTCCGTATTTTGACTTACCGGACCCAAAATTAAAGTCCGATTAATCCCTAATATCTTTTGGACTAGCCCATATCTTTTATCTCAATTTTTTAAAACCAGTCTATGTTTTTAATTCTAGCCCATTCTTTCAATACTCAGTCCAAAAATGGACCCAGTCCAAAAAGAACCGGGTCCGGCCCAATCTTGCTTAAGGGAAACCCTTTAGGTTTCCCCTTCTCATTTTTCCCTCATCTTCACTTATACTCCACCGCCGCTCCCTCTCATCTTCCTTTCCCGCCTCTCGTCGCCGCTCCCACTTCCCCCTTTCCTTCCTTCTTCTCCGCTCCCCACTCACCCTTGTCCCCCACCACCGCCGTTTCCTTCATCATCTTCATCCCCCACCACCGCCGCTCCTCTTCCCTTTTCCCCACCACGCCTACACCCGCTCCCACTTCCCTCTGTTCCCCACCATGCTCTGTTCCCCGCTCCTCTTCTCCCTCCATTCCTTTTATCATAGTTTTTTTGGATTCAAAAAGCCCTATAAAATGGGATTGAATCGTCTAGTTTAGGGCAGGATTTTTGGATGGGTGAAATCCCTCAAGAACAGAGGATCTTTGTTCGTTTCATAAAATTCCTCCAAGAATCCGTTTTCTTTTAGCCGTAGAAACCCCCTGAAAATTAAAGATCTTGAAACCCCAAAATTCTCCAAATATATATATATATATATCAAGTTTTCAGTAGTCATAAGAAAATTCTAAACGTCGAACCGAGAACATTAAATCAATTTTATTTTATTTTACTTGCCTCTGGGTCGCTCTTAATCCGAGCATACGCAAGTTCGAATTTCAAAGTGTTCGAGTGTAGATATCGAAACCTTCGCCCCACTTCGCTGCACTCGGAGAAGGTATCTTCTTTCCTTTAAGTTATTTTAGTATTCGTTTGAGCGTTTGAAACTGTTTTAGGTGGTTTGTTTGCTTAGTTGTATTTCAATTTCGTTAGCAGTTATTTTAGTCGTATTAAGCATATTTAGTCCCTGTTTAGTTCAGTTCTGTGATGGTGTTAACTTTATATGCAAGTTTAGATTAACCTGGTGCTTTAAGTTTACATTTGTCGACTGGTATGTCATTGGATTAATCATGTGTTGATTTAAATTAGGCGACCTGTTAATCGTGTTTGTGTGTATTAGCCTTTTTCCATGATTAGTTAGTCTGAATCTCATCTGATCAGGATCTAATAAGGACCATTATCATGCCTATTCTATTTGCTTCTACATACTGTTTAGAAGAGTGATGTTAATCCTCGCTTGTATTCTAAATCTGGGTTTGTTGGTTCACTGCTATGACATCTAATGAGTTTTATATTCAGTTATGATCCAGAAGTCTACCAATCCTGCCCATGTGGTTAAAATTTGTTATGATTGGTCAGCCTATTAATCGTTTATGTCAAATCTGGATTATTGAGTGTTGGATTTGATCATTATGGCTAAATATACATTGGGTAATGCATAAAACTTTTCCTATTTGACACCATGATTAAATGTATTGGTTGCCTGAGATATGTCTGTGCCAGTTTAAATTAAGTTAGAGTGAGCTGAAACTTAAGTGTTCGACCTACAAAAATGACTCGTCTGTGGTGGGTTGCTGGAGTCAAGAAATGTTCCTGAATTGTTGTTACGTTAGCTTTGCTAGTTGAGTAGACTGTTGCTCCCATTTTCGAAATTAGAATTAAGTGCACTTTGGTTTAAGTACAATTCTTTTCTTTGAAATCTGTGTTTGTAATTCCCATGTTCAGCCACTTTGAGGTGGTCAGTTGATGATTACATTTAAGTAGTAAATGAACTTAAACCCTACAGATTCCCTTTTGGTGTTACATTGTGCCATCAGCTGCCTCCCACTTCTGAGATTGGTCTTAGTGTACAAGCTTGAACATGCATTTTTATCTATGTTTAGTTCCAGTTTTCTTTCCTCGTGTGTCACAAATTGCAGTCTGGTCATCAGTTGATCACACATCATAAGTATTAGAGCTGAGTAATTTCAAGTTTATGACACCTCTTCATAAATCATTTTCAAATACAATGATTACTATGACACTCCGTCTCTCAAGCATGTTTACTTTACAGTTTTAAGCGCAAGCTATTTTTTATGTACCGTTATTGGGTTTGTTTTTACGTGGTGGTGTATTTTTTGTTTATTGTGACTTTGGGTTGAATAGCCTTCCTTACCCTTCTTAATTTTGCCGGAATGGTTAAATAATAATCCATATGGTTGATTGTAAGTAATAAACTTTGTTTGGTTAAGTTTCTTTTCTTGTTTGAGATCTCAGAACTATATGATAAGTCCTAGATTAGTCTTGATAAACTTGCTGCCGGATATTAATGTTTAAAACTGTTGAAATGATAAAATGAAACTAGATATTAGATTGTAGCTGGTAAAATTTGGATATTTCGTCAGGACATGAAGTTGTTTTATGTGCTCGTCTAAACCTTGCCTGATATGTTAAAACTTGACTAAGTTGTGACAATTACCTAAGAAATGAAATGATTTTTGCTACCACTTCGTTGAATCTGCTCTTTGGGATGCTTAACGGACCACTAAACTGTTCCTTCTCCATCAGTTTATAAAGTTATCCATCCCTGATTAAATCGTCTGAATTTTATTGTTGAACTTACTACTCTTCAATCATTCTGCCATTGTGAGGTTGCTAACCAGTTCGTTTAGTATTAGAGTTTTCTATAAAAAAAATATATATATATTTTAAACCATTGTTAACACATGTCTTGAAACTAAAAAAAAAAAAAAAAACAAGCGTAGGAGGAGGAGTGTCACTTGTGTTAATACCTCCTCATAGAACCATTTTGCCTGAATAATGATTACAAATGCATTCCCTGTTCTGGTGCGGCTTTAGCAGGTCAAAAGTCAGTCATCATTTCATACACTTAAAATGAAAAGAGAGAGTGTTACTTCTACTTTCTTGTTCCCCCTTCTGTCATCATCTTATCCCTGTTTCGAATTACCAGGTTTGGTATGAAATCTTTTATTTGTTTGGCATGTTATGTCAATGCTCGAATGAATTCCCTTTTGACCCTCGAGTTTGGGAAATCTCTGCCTAATGTGAAATTTGCGTGAATGATGTTTCATTGAGTGTATGAAATTTTAGAAACAAGAAAAGGGGATTAGAAAACAGTAATTGCATTTAAAATTTGTTTGTGTGTTGTTGACACCCAATTTTGTCCCGTCTCTCTGCCAAAATACCTATTTTTAAGCTTCTAATATTGAAAAAAAAAATAAAAAAAATACATTCTGGTTACTATAATTATTAGCCTCTTATCAATACCGACATTTTATTATTCTATTATAATAATAATAATAATTATTATTATTATTATCATTATTATTATTATTATTATTATTATTATTATTATTATTATTATTATTATTTATTAATATTATTATAATTCACAATTCTTATCATTTCGGCATTTTACCAGCTTACGCATTTATCTTTGCATAAATAAATAATAGTATTTATTTAGTGCGGATTTTCAAAGAAAAGTAACATATATTATTACACGGCTATTATAACACCATATGATTTTATTACCCGAGTCTAGTAATCACATATTTTTTGGTATTAAGTAATATTTTGTCACCCTCGGTATATTCATTAATTAAATGGGTCTTTTTTAAAGCCAAACTATTTCTTGCCCTCGGTCCGCATTTTGACTTACCGGACTCCAAATTAAAGCCCGATTGACTCTTGGTAATTTTAGGACTAGTCCGTATCCCTTGTCTCAATTTTTTAGAATAATCCATGTTTAATTTACTAGTCCGTTCTTTTAATACCCAGTCTAAAATTTGACCCGGTCCACAAATGGACCGGGTCCAATTCATTTTTCAGCTGAATAAGGAAACCCTTTTAGGGTTTCCCCATCACTTTCCTCCATCCCCGCCGTCTCCATCTATCTCTCGTCTCCCTCCCCATTTTCATCGTCATCTCCATCATCGCACCTCCCTCATTTCCCATCCCCGCCGTTTCTCCTCCATCTCTTTCCCCCTCCCTTTACCCCTAACCCTAGCGCCGCCCATCTCCCTCACCTGACGCTCCACTCCGTCGCCTCCATCACCTACACCCATACCTCCTCTGTTCCCCACGTTACCCCTGACACCCCACGTTACCTCCATTATTCCTACACCCACTGCTCACCTGCCATCTCCCACGCTCACCTCCACTCTTCACTGCCGTTCCACTTCATTGTGTCGCCTCCACCATACCTCTGACACTCCCACACCTTCTTGTTCCCCACGCTCCTCTTCTCCCTCGATTCCCTTTATCATTTTCTTTTCAACCCAAAAACCCTATAAAATGGGGTTGAATAGTCTCAGATCAGGGGGGGATTTTTCGGGTTCATGAAATGACCCTCAGGAAACGGAGAAAAATTGGAACTAAGTAGGAGTCGCACAAAATCCCTTTAAAAGTTAAGTCCGTTAGCCGCCTATAATCCCCTAAAATACGAGTTCGATTAACAGTTTTTATCTTGTTTTGTTATCAAGTCAAAATATCAAATCAATCTTGTTTTCTGTCGATTACTGTGGTGTTTCTGCGAATCCGAACATCGCGAGCTCGAATTTGGTAGTGTTCGAGTGTAGATCGAAGACTCGAAGCCTCACTTCGCTGCACCCGAAGCAGGTAATTCTCCACCCCTTCTTTTATTATGTATTTTGCATTAGTTGGTTGCCTTGTTTATTCTGGTTTAATATTCCGTGATTTCAGGCATGCTAGTTTTAGTTAAGTTGATTTAGTTTGATAGATAAGCCTGCTTCTGTGTTGGTTTGTTTGTGCGATTAAGCATGTTTGAGTATGGTAATGCAGTCTAGTGTGTTTAAGTATGTGAGCTGCTTTTCCTTTAGTGGATTTCAGTTTTAACGGTTTAACGTGTGGTCGTGTGTTTATATGCTAAGTTCGATTCATGTTTAGTTAGACACGCTTCCGCATCAGTTGTTTTACTTTATGCTGTTAAGCCATGTTCTGTGCAGTTTAGTCGACTGCTTTCGTGTGTTGTTGTTCATACTGTTTATGCTATATGTTTATTCCTGTGTTAGAGTAAGCTTGATTAGGATAATTATGTTTATTTTGGTCAGAGTCACAGTAATAGGCGTTATCGGGATTAAGTTATGTTACTTGTTTAGTTGTAATTATAGTAGTAAGCATGATTAGTGGTTAAATGCTTGTATGCCTATGTTGCTTGGCTAAGATTTATTGTTTAGATGCTCATATAATGAGCATGATTGGGGTAAAGACATGCCAATACGATTGTGTTGTTTGATTAAAATCATAAGAAATGTTATTAATAAGCTTGACTATGAGTCCTTAGAATGTTATTTAATCCAATGTTTTCACTAAATGTCCATTTAAGTGGCCTATCCGCTGATTAATTGGACTATGTTTGGTTTAAAGCACTTGCTAGTTTCCATAAGCATGTCTGATCTCCAGATGACAATGTTCGAACGTGTTTAGATGTGCTGTGGGATTGGCCCTCTATTAATATAGTTGGTAACTCAAAAGCGATGTTTATCTTAGAGTGTTCGAGTCCTGCTCCTTTACTCAAAAAATGAATGCTCATATGCTGAACTTAAAAAACAGAGGACTAGTTTTGATTCGGTCTGTTTAGTATGGGTCTGTTCCAGAATTGTGTATGCTCACGGAAGCGAATGTGAATGATGTTTTACTTCTGTTTGGAACTATAAGTTGTTGCTTGTTCTCGGGTCATGGTGTCTCCTTTGGTTGTCTAATTTGAAGGCAGCATGCTGATTACAATATAAGTTGTTTTGTTGGCATTGCGGCTGAGTAATTTAGTCTCTGCTGAAATCTCAACTAGCCTCGACATGCTTACTGCTTAAGAATGCTGAAATAAAAAATGAGGATGTAGAGCTAGAGTATGTCTGTCCATTCAACTAGCCCCCTTATTTTAAGAGATAAAGAAAATCTGTTATAGGCGTTGTTGCCTTCCTAATTGTTAATACTAAGTCTTCAAGTTGGCATCAAAGTTCTGTGGTTCGGTATTCCAAAGTCGCAGAGTGTGTATAAAAGGATTATTAAATGAAACTTGTAGCATCTGTGAATCTATTCTGGGAAACTTACGACACATGTTGAGGTTCTATTTTGGTCAAATTTGATGAATACATGCTGCGTGAACCCCCTCGGAACCTGTTCAATTCTTGAAGGAGTTGCTGTGCTTAAATGTAGAAGTCCATTGTGTTGGTTAAGTTACATATCAGTTAGTTCCTATCTATATTTGTAAGAGGTCTTTAATAGTTAATTTCTTCTTAGCAGATATATTTTAACTCCACGCTTTTGAATTGCCAAATTGTTTTGAATAACATTCGAATATGTATCTGTGTTTAATGGAGCCTATTGTATCATGCTTTGTGTTTTTTTTTACTGTGATACCATGACTCATATTCTATTAATAAAACTAGCTGTACGATGCATCTTTATCAACTCAATGACTCATATTTCCACTATTCCTTTATGTTCTAGAGATTATATTTGTAGCTTTAATTTAGTTGCTTAGCCTCATTTTCTCTTATTGTCTGAAGTTGTGTCTGGTGTGAAAATTAGTCTTAGTGTGTTAAATGTGCTTTAGTTTCCAATTGGTTGAATAGACGAAAATGTATATTTATTTTTATCATCCTTCGGCATGCTATTAGACTTACAAGTGTATTTCTAATCTTTATTTCTCTTTTTATGCATGACCATCGCACATGAGTCCGAAGGATTCATCTTCTTCCGCATTCGGAGTCGGGCAAAAAGCCCAACAAAACCATCTCCGCCCAGCCCAATCCGCAGCAAAAACCCAAAAGAACGAAAAAAATGGAAATTCTGGGCCAAAGCCCAATAGCGTGGACAGTTCCCAGCAGTAAAAAAAATGGGCTGGCCCATTCGATATTTATTTACCTCTTTTATTTTATTTTGTGCATTTAATTTGTATTATGCAACTAACTTTTGTTTGTTTTGTTTTCTTAGTCTAGATAAATCCTAATGAATTAGTAGGTTTAGTTTTAGCAACGGGTAGTTAGTTTAGGGAAAACTAACAATCAATTCGATAAGTTTTATCCTCTTCTTTTCATGTTAAAACTATTTATAAGGTCTAACATTTATTTCATTTGGAATAATTTATTTGTAAAATGGCATGACTATATATTTTAGGTAAAAGGAATCATGTGTTATTCTTACTATCACATACCTTTTAAAATGACACTAATACGCAAATATAAACTCAAGTATGTTTCATAAACATTATTTTCAAGATTCATCCAATTATACATATTTTTTAGCCAAGCATAATTAAATAAAAAGATAAAGAAAATTCATCTTCTTTTGCATTCTATTTATAAAATAAGTTTTAGATTTTCTACACTACTACTCATATAATGTAATTTTATTCTAAGTTTAAATTGGCTAGGTCTTCTCTTAAAAATTTCTATTTATATGCGAATCATTATATTTTGCAAGTCTCATTTTTAAAAAAATAACATTATTAGTTAAAGCTTAGCAATATTTATAGTTTACTTTAAATAACATTCAAAATCTCTTTTTGTGCAAATTATCTTACGAATCTTGTTCTAAAAATAGCATTTTATTTAAAGCCTTATCATATTTCTAAATTTTATTTTAAACAGTGTTATTATATTTTAAAGCCTTAGTAACTTTACAAGACATTTTCTTAAAATTTAAGCACCTTATTTAACTCTAATTAATTAACTTAAGTTTGGTCGGATAACCGTAGTTAACGGATTCTAAAGGATGCCTAACCCCTTCCCTTTAGGATAATATAGAGCCCTTACCTAGAATCATATTGGTTAAGCAGACTATTAATTGAGGTTTAGTTTTAACTTTGCCTTAGTTAATCTCTAGGTGTCCTAATTCACCGTTAAATTAATTAGGTGGCGACTCCTTAAAACAAAAATAAATAGGAATCACCAATACGTCATACTCTTAAATCAAACCCGGTTAAAATGGGGTGTGACAGCTTGGCGACTCTGCTGGGGACTTTAGGCTTTTAACCATAACAACTTAGGTTATTAAATGATTTGTTGGATGCTTTGTTTGTTCTGCTTTATCTTGCCTATATTGTTGCTTTCTATGCTTTTAAGTTTTTTTTATTGTTCCATTCCTTATGTGCATTTTCTATGTAATATGTATATTACTGCTTTCCTTAAATTGGCATTCCGCTCATATTTCTTCCACTCCTGGAAAACTCACACATATCCACACACTTAAAACGGCTTCGCAGTTTGCGCCCGTGCACTACTAAATTTCCCTTTAGTTGGATTAGTCTTGTGGATTTAGTCGATCGGCGGTGCAGTCGACGGCCACGGACTTTCCACTTCCAAGTTGTCCGCTTGGGGGAGCCTTGTGTCATAGGAAAACCATTCTTAGTCTACCTAGGGTAGAGCGAAACCAAAACCTTGTAAGGACATGCATCATTTTAAACCTAGGAAGCTTAATACCCTTGGTGTATTAAGTTCATTAGTCAACCTTACCAAATGTCCAAATGAGTCTATGACTCTAAGTGACACTACTCACTATCTATGTGCATTATTTGAAGGACAAATATGTGGAATATGTGGACCTAATACTCTATAGATAAATATTTCAAGGAAACTGACATTTTGTTGCAGGTTGCCGTGGAGCATTAATTAATGCCGGAGGTTGAAGACAACCAAAGGAAATTAGTGAAGTTGAAGTATTAGATATCTTAGGTTGATTTTGAGATGTATTATTGGCATGTAATAATTTTTATTCTTGCAAATTACTTTTAGGAGGAGTTGTGGAATGATACATAAAAGACATGTTTGTCCTTCAAATATTCGTTAGGCCTACCTCTGGCATAAAGAGGTCCCTTGCATTATAAAACGCGATGTATTATGTGCAATAATGTGTTTATATGCAATAATATGTCCTTACCGTATACTGACTCATTTTCTTTTTTTCTTTTTCTTGTTTTATCTTTTTTCTTTTTAAAATTTATTTTCAAAATAAAAGGTTGACTTGTGCTAAAAGGGAACTGGCGGAGCATCCATATTTCACACGGTCTAAAGCCAAGAAATCAGATTCTGACTCATCACTAATCACCTGGTTAACTAAAAGGACTCGTTCTAAAATGGAGCAAAGTTTGATCAATGCAACCACTTCATCTGAGCCATCTCTTAGTTTACCAATCACGAGTGATCCCACATCTTCTAATCAACCAGAAACACATTTGGAGATCATTGCTCGTTTGGAGCGACGAGTTGCTGAATTAAGTCACATGGTACTTCACAACCGGTCATTTTCTCAAACGCCACCACATATGACTCCATCCCAAGGAGTTCGTCAGACTTTGCCTGTGCCACCTCCATTTCCAAATTTGGACGAATTTAACCAAACAAATTATTTTACCACTTCTCAGCCAGTTCGCTCCGAACACCTCACTCAAAATGCTCCTTTTTTATTTACAACCACGTCTTCAAAAGCTCAGTTCATACCGCCGGCACATGATGTTACCAATACACATCAAGTTCCGCCGGTGTATACTTATACCACAGCTCCACCCATGACACAGATTCAAGGACAATGTCGCACAGATGTTGATCATTATGTCGAAGTTGAAAATGAGGCACGGTCAGTTAATGATGAAATGATAAATAGAAAGCTCAAAAGTTTGGAAGATGCCATGAGAAGTTTGCGTGGACTTGGTAGTAACCAAAGCGTGAGATATGAAGAATTATGTGCATTTCCTGAGGTAGAATTGCCACCAGGTTACAAGATTCCAAAATTTGAGAAGTTTGATGGGTCGGGGAACCCTTTCTTCCATTTGAAGGTCTATTGTGAAAAGTTGATTGGTGTGGGGAAGAATGAAGGGATAAGAGTCAAACTATTCAATCAGAGTTTGAGTGGAAAAGCCTTGGAGTGGTATTCTAAGCAAGATACAACCAAATGGCGTACTTGGGATGATTTGGCAAATGCTTTTGTGGATCACTACAAGTTTCATGTTGAGATCGCTCCTGACAGAATCTCAATTACAAAATTGAAGAAGAAGTTCACCGAATCATTTCGAGAATATGCTATACGGTGGAGGGAAGAAGCATCTAGGGTACACCCACCCATGGAGGAGACAGAAATGGTTACTTTCTTCATTCAAGCACTAGAACCGGAATACTATGAACGTTTGGTGACAATGAGTGGAAAAACTTTTGCAGAAGTGATCAAAGCTGGGGACATGATCGAAGATGGCATTAAGACAGGGAGAATAACAAGTCTAGCAGCTTTGCAGTCTACCAGTAGGGCTATACAAACTGGTACTCTCGGAAATGGAAAGAAAAAAGAGAAAGAAGCAGCATCGGTGATGGCCTTGGGAAACACATCATACCGCCATCAACGACCACCACAATACCAGCCTAACGCTCCTCACTCACAGTATTTCCAATATTCTCCATATACATACGACCAAACTTTGTCATCTTACCAACCTCAATCACCACAAATATCCTACCCTGTTTACAACACACAACCAGCATATCGAGCTCCACGACCACCAACATATCCAGCTCCACCATCACAAACTCATCATCCAAACAATGCATCCGCACCTCGCCCAAATAAACCGTTCCGCAATTTCACACCATTGGGAGAACCACTGAGCGTTGTTTTCGAAAGACTGCAAGCTTCAGGCTTAGTATATCCCGTGGAAGGTAGAATTCCAGATCCATTACCCAGAAGCTTTGATCCCACTAAAACATGTGCATATCATTCGGGGGTAAAAGGCCATTCCACTGATCGTTGTTACGCATTGAAACATAAGGTTGAGGATCTTATTGAAGCAAAACAGATCACGGTCAAACCACCAACACCAAATGTGGTTAACAATCCACTCCCGACCCATGATGGGGCCACGATAAATATGATTGGAATAGATGAAAATGTTGACGACCCAGCCGAATTTATAGTGCCTGTGGATCGTGTGGAGGATCATGATTTTGTAGCCGTTGCTTCTCCGGCTGTAGTGATAAGGGGTTGTGTGCCTGTCGAGATATTAGGAGCTTCATCAACGCCTGTGGAAGTAGTTCAAGCACCAAATCAGTTACCAGTGCTCGATACAAAAGCCGTACCATGGAATTATCAACAAACTGTGATGGAATGTCGAGGAAAGGACACGATCACTGACAAGGTTAAGACATCAGGAATGACAAGGTCTGGAAGATGCTATTCTCCAGAAGAGCTAGTTAGATTGGGGCAAGTTAAGGAAGCCAATGTACCTCCCAAAAGGGTCGTGACTGAAACCGAAGCAGAAGAATTTTTGAGGAAGATCAAGGCTAGTGGGTACTCAGTTGTGGATCAGTTGAAAAAGACCAATGCTCAAATTCCTATTCTCTCTTTGCTTTTAAGTTCAGATATGCACAGGAATGCATTGTTGAAGATCTTGAATGAAGCGTATGTTCCAAGCGAAACAACTAGTGAGGCGTTAGCTGGGATGATTGAGCGCGTACTTGACAGCCATCGAATCAGCTTCGATAATGAAGAACTGCCGCCAGAAGGATGTATGCATAACAAAGCACTCTATATAACTGTCAAGTGTCGTAACATGTTTGTGGCTAAAGTATTGATTGATGGGGGTTCTGGACTCAACATCTGTCCATTAGCAAGTCTGAAGAAGATCGGATATAATGTTAGTGAGCTCAAGACCAGTGATATGAATATTCGAGCATTTGATGGGGCTCAAAGGCGCCCTATTGGGGAAATAGAGTTGAAAGTGTTGATTGGCCCTGTTGAATTCATTATGGATTTTCAAGTACTTGATATTTCCACGACATACAACATGCTGTTAGGTAGACCGTGGATCCATTTGGCTGGGGCCGTACCATCTACTTTGCACCAAACTGTCAAATTCGAGTGGGATCAGCAACAAATATGTATACACGGAGAAGGAGACACGTCTTTCTATCTAGAGCAATCCACCCCATTCGTCGAGGCAGAAGGAGGGTTCGACGGAGCAGCTTACCACGCTTGGGAGGTTGTGAATGTCACTAAAGAGAGTGAAGTGTGTCAAACTCAAGAGTTCAAAAGATCATGCGCCGCAATTATGGTTGCAAAAGAAATGGTGAGAAATAGGTACCAACCTGGATTTGGGCTAGGGAAAACACTAAATGGGCGGGTTGAGCCAGTCGTTCTCCCTACGCAACAGTTTACATTCGGTTTGGGATATGAGCCAACTGAGGAAGAAGTGAAGAAAGCACGAAAAAATAAAATGAAGGAGATTGCATTGCCAAAACCTATTCCTACCATTGATCAAACTTTCTCAAAACCTTCAGATCTGATTGTTGAAGTTGCCTATGATGATATCGTGGAGGGAGTCAAGAACCTGTTCGTCGAAGATGAAAATGATCATGCTGCGATAATCAAAGACTTTGCTGAAATATTGACTTTATAGGCTGCTGAGCCAGGACCTGAGTTGCAAAATTGAACTTCTATCTTAGCCCCGGTTCGTCGGGAGTTTCAGTATTTTAAGTTTTAAATTTCCTTTTTGTAGTAGGCCGGAGGCATCAACTAGAACATTTAGTTCCTTTTGTCATGTTGCCTCTATGTTTTGTTACGGCCTTTTTAAATTAAGATTCTGTCATTTTGTTTGTAACGAACTACGTTTGGCCTGACTTCCTGTTGGATACGTAGGCAGCCCATATCGGGTTCGGCCACTCTTTTCAAATCATTTCAGTATCTTTGTTTGTGATTGGAACTACGTTTGGCCTGACTTCCTGTTGGATACGTAGGCAGCCCACATCGGGTTCGGCCACTTTTTCAAAATATTTCAGTGTTTTTGTTGTATGGTTGGAACTACGTTTGGCCTGACTTCCTGTTGGATACGTAGGCAGCCCACATCGGGTTCGGCCACTTTTTCAAAATATTTCAGTGTTTTTGTTGTATGAGTGGAACTACGTATGGCCTGATTTCCTTTTGGATACGTAGGCAACCCATATCGGGTTCGGCCCCCCTTTATTAAAAAAGAAAAACAAAAAATTCAAAAATCTTTATTTTTACCACGAACTACGTCTGGCCTGATTCCTTTGGGATACGTAGGCAACCCGAGGCGGGTTCGGCCCTTCTATCTTAAAATTTTTATCTTCAGTTTGTCCAAACATTTTGGTTCCTATAAAATACATAAGGATTTTTATACAAGACTTGGTCTTCCCACCGCTTAAATTCATGTGTCTTAGTATCTTGAAACTGGGTACAAATTTTTGAAATCGGTCAAATCACTTTCAAAAAATTTTCATTACAATTTTCTCACTTTTCGATCGTTTAGAACCAAGCGTTTCCAGGACTTGAAACTGGGACAAATTTCGAAGTCGGTCAAATCACTTTCGAAAACTTTCATTATAAGTTCTTATTTTTCAAATTGTCCAGAATCAAGCATCTCTAAGACTGAAACTGGGACAAATTTTTAGAAGTAGCATAAAAGTGGTCTTAAACAAAAGTCCATCCATATTTCTAAAATGTGAGTAAATTCAAAAATCGAGTCTTCTTAATCATGTTACATATTAGAGCCACTAAGTATTTCCTTTCAAAGTCATCTAAATCTCATTACTTTTATTTTCAAAATACATTTTTTTTATAACTGAAACTCCCCGGCAAAGCAAGATATATGGTGAGACATCGAAGAACGTGGACGCGACCGAGACAAAAGTCAATTCAAGGGCCAAGTTCCCCGACATGCACAAGTCAACCAATTTTCTTTTAAACTCATAATTTTTCTTTGTTGAGACAGGTCCAATTAACATGAACACGGTGCATGTATTAAATTATGGGCGTGATCAAAAAGTTAACTTTCTTCAAAATGCAAATACTCTTCAGCGTGGATGCAAAGGTAGCTTATGCCGAACGGTGGGCGTCGTTCCACTCATCACGAAATTTCAATTGCAACAGTGGACACAAGTTCATCTTCTCAACCAAGGGCTGTAAGTATAATTCTTTCAGACCCAACTATTTATTCTTATCACTAACAATTGTTTTAGCTCGTGACATTCATCGATGGATCGAATACATATAATCATGGACACTGACCTTGATCACCTGTTATTGGTTAGAATTCCTCAATTTCGACATCATTTCATACATATTCAAATCATTATCAAATTCTTTTAAAATGAGGTATTTTAATAAGATAGCAAGATCTAAATATTGCATCGTATATCAAATTGTGGGGTTAATTATAGATTTAATTTCCGTCACAACGGGACAGGGATTAAGATGTGGATATCTTTTTACAATACTATTTCTAAAGTGGACGTGGATTTACATTTACATTGTGGATGCGAGCATGGAAGTGAAAATAGAATTATATTACGGAAAATATACCTACAATTGTAGAAAGTGGATACAGATTTACGTTTTCGAAAGTAAAGTGGATTTATTTTGCGCCGTATAATACGGATGTGAAAGTAGATATAGGTTTGTTTTGCACCGTATAATACAGGCGTGAAAGTCGACGTGGATTTATATTTTGTACCGTGAAAAGTGGGCATGGATTTACATTTTTGCACCATAGGAAGTGGACATGATTAGGCGCCCACCTTAGAATGCGGGTATGTCAATTTTCAATATAGGCGCCCACCTTAGAATGCGGGTATTTCGATTTTTAATTTAGGCGCCCACCTTAGAATGCGGGTATTTCGATTTTTAATTTAGGCACCCACCTTAGAATGCGGGTATTTCAATGTTCAAATTAGGCACCCACCTTAGAAT
Source organism: Lycium barbarum (assembly GCF_019175385.1). Lineage (NCBI taxonomy): Eukaryota > Viridiplantae > Streptophyta > Magnoliopsida > Solanales > Solanaceae > Lycium > Lycium barbarum. Next base: position 109,635,127 of record NC_083342.1, on the reverse strand, counting down.
GCGGGTATGTCAATTTCAATCCAGGCACCCACCTTAGAATGCGGGTATGTCAATTTCAATTCAGGCACCCACCTTAGAATGCGGGTATTTCAATGTTCAATTCAGGCACCCACCTTAGAATGCGGGTATTTCAATGTTCAAATTAGACACCCACCTTAGAATGCGGGTATGTCGATTTTCAATTTAGGCACCACCTTAGAATGCGGGTATTTCAATGTTCAGTTCAGGCACCCACCTCCGAATGCGGGTATCTTATATTTCAAGTTCAGGCACCCACCTCCGAATGCGGGTATCTTATGTTTCAGTTCAGGCACCCACCTCCGAATGCGGGTATCTCATATTTCAAGTTCAGGCACCCACCTCCGAATGCGGGTATCTTATATTTCAAGTTCAGGCGCCCACCTCCGAATGCGGGTATTTTATATTTCAATTCGGGCACCCACCTCCGAATGCGGGTATCTTATATTTCAAGTTCAGGCACCCACCTCCGAATGCGGGTATCTTATATTTCAAGTTCAGGCACCCACCTCCGAATGCGGGTATCTTATGTTTCAGTTCAGGCGCCCACCTCCGAATGCGGGTATCTCATATTTCAAGTTCAGGCACCCACCTCCGAATGCAGGTATTTTATATTTCAGTTCAGGCACCCACCTTCGAATGCAGGTATTTTATATTTCAATTAAGGCGCCCACTTCCGAATGTGGATTCAACTTTCGAAATAGGGGTTGCAAGTGTAACTTCTCCAACCCTGTCTTACTTACACATATATTTCTTTATTGCTAACATTTGTTTTTAGCTGGTGGCTTTGAACAAATATCGAAGTTGGCATCACACATCAAATCGTGGAACTATTTCTTCTGCAGCGAACTGGGGCAAGTTGTCGGGAAGGATAATCAGACTTCCCGACACGGGTCAAAGATCTACCTCGAACACTCGTCTCTAATTACAAGTATTCTCTTGCGTTCCAACAATTCAATTTTCAGAATTCTCAAGTTTCTATCACAATACCCAGTGTTATCATAATTCAGCACTGAGACAATATTTTGCAAGTTTCGCGCCAATTGGGGTTCAAGTGTCGTAATTGTCCCAGAACTACACTCGACCTGATTCTCGTATAGCCCGAGATATGTAGGCAACTCAGAGACCGGAGTCCAGTCATAATCCTCTCAAGTTTCCTTTAGCCGGGACAAAATAGGCTACTAAGTCAACGTCTTTGCCCGACAACTCTTTTCATCATTACCGGGCAAAGAGGGACAAGTTGTTGACACCCAATTTTGTCCCGTCTCTCTGCCAAAATACCTATTTTTAAGCTTCTAATATTTTGAAAAAAAATAAAAAAAATACATTCTGGTTACTATAATTATTAGCCTCTTATCAATACCGACATTTTATTATTCTATTATAATAATAATAATAATTATTATTATTATTATCATTATTATTATTATTATTATTATTATTATTATTATTTATTAATATTATTATAATTCACAATTCTTATCATTTCGGCATTTTACCAGCTTACGCATTTATCTTTGCATAAATAAATAATAGTATTTATTTAGTGCGGATTTTCAAAGAAAAGTAACATATATTATTACACGGCTATTATAACACCATATGATTTTATTACCCGAGTCTAGTAATCACATATTTTTTGGTATTAAGTAATATTTTGTCACCCTCGGTATATTCATTAATTAAATGGGTCTTTTTTAAAGCCAAACTATTTCTTGCCCTCGGTCCGCATTTTGACTTACCGGACTCCAAATTAAAGCCCGATTGACTCTTGGTAATTTTAGGACTAGTCCGTATCCCTTGTCTCAATTTTTTAGAATAATCCATGTTTAATTTACTAGTCCGTTCTTTTAATACCCAGTCTAAAATTTGACCCGGTCCACAAATGGACCGGGTCCAATTCATTTTTCAGCTGAATAAGGAAACCCTTTTAGGGTTTCCCCATCACTTTCCTCCATCCCCGCCGTCTCCATCTATCTCTCGTCTCCCTCCCCATTTTCATCGTCATCTCCATCATCGCACCTCCCTCATTTCCCATCCCCGCCGTTTCTCCTCCATCTCTTTCCCCCTCCCTTTACCCCTAACCCTAGCGCCGCCCATCTCCCTCACCTGACGCTCCACTCCGTCGCCTCCATCACCTACACCCATACCTCCTCTGTTCCCCACGTTACCCCTGACACCCCACGTTACCTCCATTATTCCTACACCCACTGCTCACCTGCCATCTCCCACGCTCACCTCCACTCTTCACTGCCGTTCCACTTCATTGTGTCGCCTCCACCATACCTCTGACACTCCCACACCTTCTTGTTCCCCACGCTCCTCTTCTCCCTCGATTCCCTTTATCATTTTCTTTTCAACCCAAAAACCCTATAAAATGGGGTTGAATAGTCTCAGATCAGGGGGGGATTTTTCGGGTTCATGAAATGACCCTCAGGAAACGGAGAAAAATTGGAACTAAGTAGGAGTCGCACAAAATCCCTTTAAAAGTTAAGTCCGTTAGCCGCCTATAATCCCCTAAAATACGAGTTCGATTAACAGTTTTTATCTTGTTTTGTTATCAAGTCAAAATATCAAATCAATCTTGTTTTCTGTCGATTACTGTGGTGTTTCTGCGAATCCGAACATCGCGAGCTCGAATTTGGTAGTGTTCGAGTGTAGATCGAAGACTCGAAGCCTCACTTCGCTGCACCCGAAGCAGGTAATTCTCCACCCCTTCTTTTATTATGTATTTTGCATTAGTTGGTTGCCTTGTTTATTCTGGTTTAATATTCCGTGATTTCAGGCATGCTAGTTTTAGTTAAGTTGATTTAGTTTGATAGATAAGCCTGCTTCTGTGTTGGTTTGTTTGTGCGATTAAGCATGTTTGAGTATGGTAATGCAGTCTAGTGTGTTTAAGTATGTGAGCTGCTTTTCCTTTAGTGGATTTCAGTTTTAACGGTTTAACGTGTGGTCGTGTGTTTATATGCTAAGTTCGATTCATGTTTAGTTAGACACGCTTCCGCATCAGTTGTTTTACTTTATGCTGTTAAGCCATGTTCTGTGCAGTTTAGTCGACTGCTTTCGTGTGTTGTTGTTCATACTGTTTATGCTATATGTTTATTCCTGTGTTAGATTAAGCTTGATTAGGATAATTATGTTTATTTTGGTCAGAGTCACAGTAATAGGCGTTATCGGGATTAAGTTATGTTACTTGTTTAGTTGTAATTATAGTAGTAAGCATGATTAGTGGTTAAATGCTTGTATGCCTATGTTGCTTGGCTAAGATTTATTGTTTAGATGCTCATATAATGAGCATGATTGGGGTAAAGACATGCCAATACGATTGTGTTGTTTGATTAAAATCATAAGAAATGTTATTAATAAGCTTGACTATGAGTCCTTAGAATGTTATTTAATCCAATGTTTTCACTAAATGTCCATTTAAGTGGCCTATCCGCTGATTAATTGGACTATGTTTGGTTTAAAGCACTTGCTAGTTTCCATAAGCATGTCTGATCTCCAGATGACAATGTTCGAACGTGTTTAGATGTGCTGTGGGATTGGCCCTCTATTAATATAGTTGGTAACTCAAAAGCGATGTTTATCTTAGAGTGTTCGAGTCCTGCTCCTTTACTCAAAAAATGAATGCTCATATGCTGAACTTAAAAAACAGAGGACTAGTTTTGATTCGGTCTGTTTAGTATGGGTCTGTTCCAGAATTGTGTATGCTCACGGAAGCGAATGTGAATGATGTTTTACTTCTGTTTGGAACTATAAGTTGTTGCTTGTTCTCGGGTCATGGTGTCTCCTTTGGTTGTCTAATTTGAAGGCAGCATGCTGATTACAATATAAGTTGTTTTGTTGGCATTGCGGCTGAGTAATTTAGTCTCTGCTGAAATCTCAACTAGCCTCGACATGCTTACTGCTTAAGAATGCTGAAATAAAAAATGAGGATGTAGAGCTAGAGTATGTCTGTCCATTCAACTAGCCCCCTTATTTTAAGAGATAAAGAAAATCTGTTATAGGCGTTGTTGCCTTCCTAATTGTTAATACTAAGTCTTCAAGTTGGCATCAAAGTTCTGTGGTTCGGTATTCCAAAGTCGCAGAGTGTGTATAAAAGGATTATTAAATGAAACTTGTAGCATCTGTGAATCTATTCTGGGAAACTTACGACACATGTTGAGGTTCTATTTTGGTCAAATTTGATGAATACATGCTGCGTGAACCCCCTCGGAACCTGTTCAATTCTTGAAGGAGTTGCTGTGCTTAAATGTAGAAGTCCATTGTGTTGGTTAAGTTACATATCAGTTAGTTCCTATCTATATTTGTAAGAGGTCTTTAATAGTTAATTTCTTCTTAGCAGATATATTTTAACTCCACGCTTTTGAATTGCCAAATTGTTTTGAATAACATTCGAATATGTATCTGTGTTTAATGGAGCCTATTGTATCATGCTTTGTGTTTTTTTTTACTGTGATACCATGACTCATATTCTATTAATAAAACTAGCTGTACGATGCATCTTTATCAACTCAATGACTCATATTTCCACTATTCCTTTATGTTCTAGAGATTATATTTGTAGCTTTAATTTAGTTGCTTAGCCTCATTTTCTCTTATTGTCTGAAGTTGTGTCTGGTGTGAAAATTAGTCTTAGTGTGTTAAATGTGCTTTAGTTTCCAATTGGTTGAATAGACGAAAATGTATATTTATTTTTATCATCCTTCGGCATGCTATTAGACTTACAAGTGTATTTCTAATCTTTATTTCTCTTTTTATGCATGACCATCGCACATGAGTCCGAAGGATTCATCTTCTTCCGCATTCGGAGTCGGGCAAAAAGCCCAACAAAACCATCTCCGCCCAGCCCAATCCGCAGCAAAAACCCAAAAGAACGAAAAAAATGGAAATTCTGGGCCAAAGCCCAATAGCGTGGACAGTTCCCAGCAGTAAAAAAAATGGGCTGGCCCATTCGATATTTATTTACCTCTTTTATTTTATTTTGTGCATTTAATTTGTATTATGCAACTAACTTTTGTTTGTTTTGTTTTCTTAGTCTAGATAAATCCTAATGAATTAGTAGGTTTAGTTTTAGCAACGGGTAGTTAGTTTAGGGAAAACTAACAATCAATTCCATAAGTTTTATCCTCTTCTTTTCATGTTAAAACTATTTATAAGGTCTAACATTTATTTCATTTGGAATAATTTATTTGTAAAATGGCATGACTATATATTTTAGGTAAAAGGAATCATGTGTTATTCTTACTATCACATACCTTTTAAAATGACACTAATACGCAAATATAAACTCAAGTATGTTTCATAAACATTATTTTCAAGATTCATCCAATTATACATATTTTTTAGCCAAGCATAATTAAATAAAAAGATAAAGAAAATTCATCTTCTTTTGCATTCTATTTATAAAATAAGTTTTAGATTTTCTACACTACTACTCATATAATGTAATTTTATTCTAAGTTTAAATTGGCTAGGTCTTCTCTTAAAAATTTCTATTTATATGCGAATCATTATATTTTGCAAGTCTCATTTTTAAAAAAATAACATTATTAGTTAAAGCTTAGCAATATTTATAGTTTACTTTAAATAACATTCAAAATCTCTTTTTGTGCAAATTATCTTACGAATCTTGTTCTAAAAATAGCATTTTATTTAAAGCCTTATCATATTTCTAAATTTTATTTTAAACAGTGTTATTATATTTTAAAGCCTTAGTAACTTTACAAGACATTTTCTTAAAATTTAAGCACCTTATTTAACTCTAATTAATTAACTTAAGTTTGGTCGGATAACCGTAGTTAACGGATTCTAAAGGATGCCTAACCCCTTCCCTTTAGGATAATATAGAGCCCTTACCTAGAATCATATTGGTTAAGCAGACTATTAATTGAGGTTTAGTTTTAACTTTGCCTTAGTTAATCTCTAGGTGTCCTAATTCACCGTTAAATTAATTAGGTGGCGACTCCTTAAAACAAAAATAAATAGGAATCACCAATACGTCATACTCTTAAATCAAACCCGGTTAAAATGGGGTGTGACATGTGTCGTGAATCGGTTAGCGATTGCATAGTGATTGTCTGGTCCTTTAGGATCTACTGTTCTGTCTTGCTCGAATTTAGATTGAATATTGGCTTAGAACCCTTCTAAGGACATTTGCCTAAGTGTCGTGTTCGGTCCAAGTTACATCTGGTATAGTTCATGTTTCTGTTGGAATACCCCATGATATATTAAATATTGTGTTCAAATAATGCGCTATGTTGACTGAGATTGGAACTGGTACTGCTGGGCTGAAAATCTGTATTTTGGAGAGAAAAGAATAATTACCCCTTTGTATTTTAGTCGAGCATAATTATTAGCTATTGGCAGGAATGATATTGTGCTGCAAATCTACCATGTTTAGACTCAGTACCCGCTGTGTGTTGCTAGTGCATTTCTTTAAAACTCTGCCTGTGCCATATATGCAAAATGCCCTATTTAAATTATTCAAATGGTTGAATATGGTGAATATACTTGGTCTATATTTATGTGCATCATCGTGGGAGTGAAACATGCGTTGTCAGATTCCATGTACAGTCCAGTTTCATTCAAATGTGGGTTATGTTTATTTCTGAATTCATGTGCAGTAGGTATTCCTATATGTGAAATGTGTATACATGAAGTATACTTGAATATACACAATATGTACATAATCTATTGAATCGCCTTAAGTTTACATTTTTTTTATATACATAACTTTTTCATTGATTAGATATTAATTCTTTTCCTTTCGTTTTTTTGCATGATCACCGCATACGAGTCCGAGGGACTCGTTCTTCTGCCATATTCGGAGTTGGGCTAAAAGCCCAACAAAACCATCTCCGCCCAGCCCAATCTGCAGCAAAAACCCAAAAGAAAGAAAAAATGAAAATTCTGGGCCAAGGCCCAATAGCGTGGACAGTTCCCAGCAGTAAAACAAAATGGGCTGGCCCATTCGATATTTATTTACCTCTTTTATTTTATTTTGTGCATTTAATTTGTATTATGCAACTAACTTTTTGTTTGTTTTGTTTTCTTAGTTTAGATAAATCCTAATGAATTAGTAGGTTTAGTTTTGGTAATGGGTAGTTAGTGATAAGGGGTTGTGTACCTGTCGAGATATTAGGAGCTTCATCAACACCTGTGGAAGTAGTTCAAGCACCAAATCAGTTACCAGTGCTCGATACCAAAGCCGTACCATGGAATTATCAACAAGCTGTGATGGAATGTCGAGAAAAGGACACGATCACTGACAAGATTAAGACATCAGGAATGACAAGGTCTGGAAGATGCTATTCCCCAGAAGAGCTAGCTAGATTGGGGCAAGCTAAGGAAACCAATGTACCTCCCAAAAGGGTCGTGACAGAATTCGAAGTAGAAGAATTTTTGAGGAAGATTAAGGCCAGTGAGTACTCAGTTGTGGATCAGTTGAAAAAGACCAATGCCCAAATTCCTATTCTCTCTTTGCTTTTGAGTTCGGATGTGCACAGAAATGCACTCTTGAAGATTTTGAATGAAGCATATGTTCCAAGTGAAACAACTAGTGAGGCGTTAGCTGGGACGATCGAGCGCGTGCTTGACAGTCATCGAATCAGTTTCGATAATGAAGAACTGCCGCCAGAAGGATGCATGCATAACAAAGCTCTCTATATAACTGTCAAGTGTCGTAACATGTTTGTGGCTAAAGTGTTGATTGATGGGGGTTCTGGACTTAACATCTGTCCATTAACAAGTCTGAAGAAGATCGGATATAATGTTAGTGAGCTCAAGACAAGTGATGTGAATATTCGAGCATTTGATGGGGCTCAAAGGCGCCCTATTGGAGAAATAGAGTTGAAAGTGTTGATTGGTCCTGTTGAATTCATTATGGATTTTCAAGTACTGGATATTTCCACGACATACAACATGCTGTTAGGAAGACCGTGGATACATCTGGCTGGGGCTGTACCATCTACTTTGCACCAAACTGTCAAATTCGAGTGGGATCAGCAACAAATATGTATACATGGAGAAGGGGATACGTCTTTCTATCGAGAGCAATCCATCCCATTCATCGAGGCAGAAGGAGGGTTCGACGGAGCAGCTTACCACGCTTGGGAGATTGTGAATGTCACTAAAGTGGGTGAAGTCTGTCAAACCCAAGAGTTTAAAAGGTCATGCGCCGCGATTATGGTTGCAAAAGAAATGCTGAGAAATGGGTACCAACCTGGATTTGGGCTAGGGAAGACATTAAATGGGCGGGTTGAGCCAGTCGTTCTCCCTACGCAACAGTTTACATTCGGTTTGGGATATGAGCCAACTGAGGAAGAAGTGAAGAAAGCACGAAAGAATAAAAAGAAAGAGGTTCCATTGCCAAAACCTATTCCTACCATTGATCAAACTTTCTCAAAACCTTCAGATCTAATTATTGAGGTTGCCTATGATGATATCGTGGAGGGAATCAAGAACCTGTTCGTGGAAGAGGAAGATGATCATGCTGTGATAATCAAAGACTTTGCTGAAATATTGACTTTATAGGCTGTTGAGCCAGGACCTGAGTTGCAGAATTGGACTTTTATCTTAGCCCCAGCCCGCCGAGAGTTTCAGTAATTTAAGTTTAAATTTCCTTTGTAATAGGCCGGAGGCATCAACTAGAACACTTAGTTCCTTTTGTCATGCTGCCTCTATGTTTTGTTACGGCCTTTTTGAATTCAGAGTTTGTCATTTTTGTTTTGTAACGAACTACGTTTGGCCTGACTTCCTGTTGGATACGTAGGCAGCCCACATCGGGTTCGGCCACTCTTTTAAAATCATTTCAGTATCTTTGTTTATGGTTGGAACTACGTTTGGCCTGACTTCCTGTTGGATACGTAGGCAACCCACATCGGGTTCGGCCACTTTTTCAAAATATTTCAGTGTTTTTGTTGTATGGTTGGAACTACGTTTGGCCTGACTTCCTGTTGGATACGTAGGCAACCCACATCGGGTTCGGCCACTTTTTCAAAATATTTCAGTGTTTTTGTTGTATGGGTGGAACTACGTGTGGCTTGATTTCCTTTTGGATACGTAGGCAACCCATATAGGGCTCGATCCCCCTTTTTATCAAAAAAAAAAAAAAAAAAAAAAAAAAAAACTCAAAAGTCTTTATTTTTATCACGAACTACGTCTGGCCTGATTCCTTTGGGATACGTAGGCAACCCGAGGCGGGTTCGGCCCTTCTATTTTGAAATTTTAATATCTTCGGTTTGTCCAACCATTTTGGTTCCTATAAAATACATAAGGATTTTTATATAAGATTTTGGCCTTCCTACTTTTTAAATTCATATGTCCTAGTAACTTGAAACTGGGACAAAATTTTGAAATCGGTCAAATCGCTTCCAAAAACTTTCATTATAAGTTCTCACTTTTCAATCGTTTAGAGCCAAGTGTCTTCAGGACTGAAAACTGGGACAAATTTTTAGAAGTAGCATAAAAGTGGTCTTAAATGTTTAACAATTTTAAATAAAAGTCCATCCATATATTTCTAAAATGCGGATAAATTCAAAAATAGAGTCTTCCTAATCATTTTACCTATTAGAGCCACTAAGTATTTCCCTTCGAAATCATCCAAATCTCGTTATTCTTATTTTTGCAAAATACACTTTTATGACTGAAACTCCCCAGGCAAGGCAAAATATGGAATGAGGTATCGAAGAACGTGAACGCGACCGAAACAAGGATCAATTCAAAGGCCAAGTTCCCCGACCTGCACAAGTCAACCAATTTTCTTTTAAACTCACAATTTTTCTTTGATGAGACAGGTTCATTAACATGAATGTGGTGCATATTTGACTCTTCTTAAAATTTTAATTATGCACGTGATCAAAGAGTTAGCTTTCTTCAAAAGGCAAATATTCTTCAATGTGGATGTAAAGTCAGCCTGCGCTAAACGATGGACGTTGTTCCACTCTTTATGAAATTTTGATCGCAACAGTGGACATAAATTTATCTTCCCAACCAGGGACTGCGAGCGTAATTCTTTCAAACCCAGCTATTTACATATTCTTACCACTAACAGTTGTTTTAGCTCGTGGCATTTCTCGATGGATCAAGTGCACATAATCGTGGATTTAACCTTCTTCAAAGTGGATACTGACATTGGACACCTGTTATTGGTTTGAATTCCTCAACTTTGTCATCACTTTGTACATTTTTATTTATTTCAAGTCGCTAACAAGTTCTTTTAGAATGTGGTATTTTAATAAGATAACAAGATTGAAATCTTGCGTCGTATATTAAATTGTGGGGATAATTATGGATTTAACTTCCCTCACAAACGGAACACGGATTAAGATGTGGATATAAATGTGGATACCTTTCTACAATACTATTTTTTTTAGTGGACGTGGATTTACATTGTGGATGTGGACGTGGAAGTAGAAGTAGATTTATATCGTGGGAAAGAATGTGGATTCATATGAACATTGTGGACGTGGAAGTGGATTTATTTTTAAAGTTTGTGAAAGTGGAGGTGGATTTATTTTTTGTACAGTGAAAGTGGACGTGGATTTATATTTTTGCACCACGAAAGTGGACGTGGATTTATTTTTCTGCACTGTGGAAGTGGATGTGGATTTACATTTTTGTACCGTGAAATGCGGACGTGGATTTATTTTTCTGCACTGTGGAAGTGGATGTGGATTTACATTTTGTACCGTGAAATGCGGACGTGGATTTATATTTTTGCACTGTGGAAGTGGACGTGGATTTATTTTTCTGCACTGTGGAAGTGGATGTGGATTTACATTTTTTGTACCGTGAAATGCGGACGTGGATTTATTTTCTGCACTGTGGAAGTGGATGTGGATTTACATTTTTGTACCGTGAAATGCGGACGTGGATTTATATTTTTGCACTGTGGAAGTGGACGTGGATTTATTTTTTCTGCACTTTGGAAGTGGATGTGGATTTACATTTTTTGTACCGCGAAATGCGGACGTGGATTTATATTTTTGCACTGTGGAAGTGGACGTAGATTTATTTTTCTGCACTGTGGAAGTGGATGTGGATTTACATTTTTTGTACCGTGAAATGCGGACGTGGATTTATTTTTCTGCACTGTGGAAGTGGATGTGGATTTACATTTTTTGTACCGTGAAATGCGGACGTGGATTTATATTTTTGCACTGTGGAAGTGGACGTGGATTTATTTTTCTGCACTGTGGAAGTGGATGTGGATTTACATTTTTTGTACTGTGAAATGCGGACGTGGATTTATATTTTTGAACTGTGGAAGTGGACGTGGATTTATTTTTCTGCACTGTGGAAGTGGATGTGGATTTACATTTTTGTACCGTGGAAGTGGACGTGGATTTATATTTCAGTTCAGGCACCCACCTCCGAATGCGGGTATTTTATATTTCAGTTCAGGCACCCACCTCCGAATGCGGGTATTTTATATTTCAGTTCAGGCACCCACCTCCGAATGCGGGTAGTTTATATTTCAGTTCAGGCGCCCACCTCCGAATGCGGGTATTTTATATTTCAGTTCAGGCGCCCACCTCCGAATGCGGGTATTCTATATTTCAGTTCAGGCGCCCACCTCCGAATGCGGGTATTCTATATTTCAGTTCAGGCGCCCACCTCCGAATGCGGGTATTCTATATATCAGTTCAGGCACCCACCTCCGAATGCGGGTATCTTATATTTCAGTTCAGGCACCCAACTCCGAATGCGGGTATTTTATATTTCAGTTCAGGCACCCACCTCCGAATGTGGATTCAACTTTCAAAACAGAGGTTGCAAGTGTAACTTCTCCAACCCTGTCTTATTTACACATATATTTCTTTATTGCTAACATTTGTTTTTAGCTGTTGGCTTTGAACAATATCGAAGTTGGCATCACACATCAAATCGTGAAACTTTTTCTTCGGCAGCGAACTGGGGTAATTTGTCGGGAAGGATAATCAGACTTCCCGACACGGGTCAAAGATCTACCTCGAACACTCGTCTCTAATCACAAGTATTCTTTTGCATTCCAGCAATTGAATTCTCAAGTTTCTATCATAATACCCAGTGTTATCATAATTCAACACTGGGACAATATTTTGCAAGATTCAGGTGTCGTAATTATTCCAGAACTACACTCGACCTGATTCTCGTGCAGCCCGAGATATGTAGGCAACTCAGAGACCGGTGTTCGGTCATAATCCTCTCAAGTTTCCTTTAGCCGGGACAAAATAGGCTATTGAGTCAACGTCTTTGCCCGACAACTCTTTTCATCATTACCGGGCAAAGAGGGACAAGTTGTTGACACCCAATTTTGTCCCGCCTCTCCTCCGAAATACCTATTTACGCTTTTAATATTTTTAGAAAAATTAAAAAATATATATATTTATTTTTTACTATAATTATTAGTCTCTTATCAATATCGGCGTTTCATTATTATATTACAGTTACTTATTATTATTATTATTATTATTATTATTATTATTATTATTATTATTATTATTATTATTATTATTATTACAGTTCACAATTTTTATCATTTCAGTATTTTACCAGCTTACGCACACGCATCGCATTTATCTTTGCATAATTAAATAATAGTATTTATCTTACTGTGGATTTTTGAAATATTATTGCACGACTATTACAACGCCATTTTTTATCTGAGCATTAATGTTTGCATATTTCATGTTGAGCAATATTTTAACACAAGTTATTTAAATAGGTCTCTTATTCAAATTTAGAAGCCAAACTATTTCTTGCACTCGGTCCGTATTTTGACTTACCGGACCCAAAATTAAAGTCCGATTAATCCCTAATATCTTTTGGACTAGCCCATATCTTTTATCTCAATTTTTTAAAACCAGTCTATGTTTTTAATTCTAGCCCATTCTTTCAATACTCAGTCCAAAAATGGACCCAGTCCAAAAAGAACCGGGTCCGGCCCAATCTTGCTTAAGGGAAACCCTTTAGGTTTCCCCTTCTCATTTTTCCCTCATCTTCACTTATACTCCACCGCCGCTCCCTCTCATCTTCCTTTCCCGCCTCTCGCCGCCGCTCCCATTTCCCCCTTTCCTTCCTTCTTCTCCGCTCCCCACTCACCCTTGTCCCCCACCACCGCCGTTTCCTTCATCATCTTCATCCCCCACCACCGCCGCTCCTCTTCCCTTTTCCCCACCACGCCTACACCCGCTCCCACTTCCCTCTGTTCCCCACCATGCTCTGTTCCCCGCTCCTCTTCTCCCTCCATTCCTTTTATCATAGTTTTTTTGGATTCAAAAAGCCCTATAAAATGGGATTGAATCGTCTAGTTTAGGGCAGGATTTTTGGATGGGTGAAATCCCTCAAGAACAGAGGATCTTTGTTCGTTTCATAAAATTCCTCCAAGAATCCGTTTTCTTTTAGCCGTAGAAACCCCCTGAAAATTAAAGATCTTGAAACCCCAAAATTCTCCAAATATATATATATATATATATATATCAAGTTTTCAGTAGTCATAAGAAAATTCTAAACGTCGAACCGAGAACATTAAATCAATTTTATTTTTTTTTACTTGCCTCTGGGTCGCTCTTAATCCGAGCATACGCAAGTTCGAATTTCAAAGTGTTCGAGTGTAGATATCGAAACCTTCGCCCCACTTCGCTGCACTCGGAGAAGGTATCTTCTTTCCTTTAAGTTATTTTAGTATTCGTTTGAGCGTTTGAAACTGTTTTAGGTGGTTTGTTTGCTTAGTTGTATTTCAATTTCGTTAGCAGTTATTTTAGTCGTATTAAGCATATTTAGTCCCTGTTTAGTTCAGTTCTGTGATGGTGTTAACTTTATATGCAAGTTTAGATTAACCTGGTGCTTTAAGTTTACATTTGTCGACTGGTATGTCATTGGATTAATCATGTGTTGATTTAAATTAGGCGACCTGTTAATCGTGTTTGTGTGTATTAGCCTTTTTCCATGATTAGTTAGTCTGAATCTCATCTGATCAGGATCTAATAAGGACCATTATCATGCCTATTCTATTTGCTTCTACATACTGTTTAGAAGAGTGATGTTAATCCTCGCTTGTATTCTAAATCTGGGTTTGTTGGTTCACTGCTATGACATCTAATGAGTTTTATATTCAGTTATGATCCAGAAGTCTACCAATCCTGCCCATGTGGTTAAAATTTGTTATGATTGGTCAGCCTATTAATCGTTTATGTCAAATCTGGATTATTGAGTGTTGGATTTGATCATTATGGCTAAATATACATTGGGTAATGCATAAAACTTTTCCTATTTGACACCATGATTAAATGTATTGGTTGCCTGAGATATGTCTGTGCCAGTTTAAATTAAGTTAGAGTGAGCTGAAACTTAAGTGTTCGACCTACAAAAATGACTCGTCTGTGGTGGGTTGCTGGAGTCAAGAAATGTTCCTGAATTGTTGTTACGTTAGCTTTGCTAGTTGAGTAGACTGTTGCTCCCATTTTCGAAATTAGAATTAAGTGCACTTTGGTTTAAGTACAATTCTTTTCTTTGAAATCTGTGTTTGTAATTCCCATGTTCAGCCACTTTGAGGTGGTCAGTTGATGATTACATTTAAGTAGTAAATGAACTTAAACCCTACAGATTCCCTTTTGGTGTTACATTGTGCCATCAGCTGCCTCCCACTTCTGAGATTGGTCTTAGTGTACAAGCTTGAACATGCATTTTTATCTATGTTTAGTTCCAGTTTTCTTTCCTCGTGTGTCACAAATTGCAGTCTGGTCATCAGTTGATCACACATCATAAGTATTAGAGCTGAGTAATTTCAAGTTTATGACACCTCTTCATAAATCATTTTCAAATACAATGATTACTATGACACTCCGTCTCTCAAGCATGTTTACTTTACAGTTTTAAGCGCAAGCTATTTTTTATGTACCGTTATTGGGTTTGTTTTTACGTGGTGGTGTATTTTTTGTTTATTGTGACTTTGGGTTGAATAGCCTTCCTTACCCTTCTTAATTTTGCCGGAATGGTTAAATAATAATCCATATGGTTGATTGTAAGTAATAAACTTTGTTTGGTTAAGTTTCTTTTCTTGTTTGAGATCTCAGAACTATATGATAAGTCCTAGATTAGTCTTGATAAACTTGCTGCCGGATATTAATGTTTAAAACTGTTGAAATGATAAAATGAAACTAGATATTAGATTGTAGCTGGTAAAATTTGGATATTTCGTCAGGACATGAAGTTGTTTTATGTGCTCGTCTAAACCTTGCCTGATATGTTAAAACTTGACTAAGTTGTGACAATTACCTAAGAAATGAAATGATTTTTGCTACCACTTCGTTGAATCTGCTCTTTGGGATGCTTAACGGACCACTAAACTGTTCCTTCTCCATCAGTTTATAAAGTTATCCATCCCTGATTAAATCGTCTGAATTTTATTGTTGAACTTGCTACTCTTCAATCATTCTGCCATTGTGAGGTTGCTAACCAGTTCGTTTAGTATTAGAGTTTTCTATAAAAAAAATATATATATATTTTAAATCATTGTTAACACATGTCTTGAAACTAAAAAAAAAAAAAAAAACAAGCGTAGGAGGAGGAGTGTCACTTGTGTTAATACCTCCTCATAGAACCATTTTGCCTGAATAATGATTACAAATGCATTCCCTGTTCTGGTGCGGCTTTAGCAGGTCAAAAGTCAGTCATCATTTCATACACTTAAAATGAAAAGAGAGAGTGTTACTTCTACTTTCTTGTTCCCCCTTCTGTCATCATCTTATCCCTGTTTCGAATTACCAGGTTTGGTATGAAATCTTTTATTTGTTTGGCATGTTATGTCAATGCTCGAATGAATTCCCTTTTGACCCTCGAGTTTGGGAAATCTCTGCCTAATGTGAAATTTGCGTGAATGATGTTTCATTTAGTGTATGAAATTTTAGAAACAAGAAAAGGGGATTAGAAAACAGTAATTGCATTTAAAATTTGTTTGTGTGTCGTGAATCGGTTAGCGATTGCATAGTGATTGTCTGGTCCTTTAGGATCTACTGTTCTGTCTTGCTCGAATTTAGATTGAATATTGGCTTAGAACCCTTCTAAGGATATTTGCCTAAGTGTCGTGTTCGGTCCAAGTTACATCTGGTATAGTTCATGTTTCTGTTGGAATACCCCATGATATATTAAATATTGTGTTCAAATAATGCGCTATGTTGACTGAGATTGGAACTGGTACTGCTGGGCTGAAAATCTGTATTTTGGAGAGAAAAGAATAATTACCCCTTTGTATTTTAGTCGAGCATAATTATTAGCTATTGGCAGGAATGATATTGTGCTGCAAATCTACCATGTTTAGACTCAGTACCCGCTGTGTGTTGCTAGTGCATTTCTTTAAAACTCTGCCTGTGCCATATATGCAAAATGCCCTATTTAAATTATTCAAATGGTTGAATATGGTGAATATACTTGGTCTATATTTATGTGCATCATCGTGGGAGTGAAACATGCGTTGTCAGATTCCATGTACAGTCCAGTTTCATTCAAATGTGGGTTATGTTTATTTCTGAATTCATGTGCAGTAGGTATTCCTATATGTGAAATGTGTATACATGAAGTATACTTGAATATACACAATATGTACATAATCTATTGAATCGCCTTAAGTTTACATTTTTTTTATATACATAACTTTTTCATTGATTAGATATTAATCCTTTTCCTTTCGTTTTTTTGCATGATCACCGCATACGAGTCCGAGGGACTCGTTCTTCTGCCATATTCGGAGTTGGGCTAAAAGCCCAACAAAACCATCTCCGCCCAGCCCAATCTGCAGCAAAAACCCAAAAGAAAGAAAAAATGAAAATTCTGGGCCAAGGCCCAATAGCGTGGACAGTTCCCAGCAGTAAAAAAAAATGGGCTGGCCCATTCGATATTTATTTACCTATTTTATTTTATTTTGTGCATTTAATTTGTATTATGCAACTAACTTTTTGTTTGTTTTGTTTTCTTAGTTTAGATAAATCCTAATGAATTAGTAGGTTTAATTTTGGTAATGGGTAGTTAGTTTTAAGGAAGACTAACAATCAGTTCCATAAATTTTATTCTTTTTTTTCATGTTAAAACTATTTTATAATGTCTAATATTTATTTTATTTAGCATAATTTATTTGCAAAATAGCATGACTATATATATCGAGTTAAAAGAATCATCTTTTATTCTCACTATCCTAGAAATTTCAAAACGTGACTAATATGCAAATATAAAATTTAAGTATATTTTATGAACACACTTTTAAGAGCCACCCAATTATACATATTTTAGCCAAATATAGTTAAATAAAGAGGAAGAAAACTTACTTTCTTTGCATTCTATTTAAGTCTAGATTTTCTACACCGCCATATTCACATAACATAATCTTGTTTCAAAGTTACTAAAACGTCACTTATATGCAAATTGTTATATTTCTGCAAGTCTTATTTTCAAGAACATTATTACATTTTCATTCAAGGGTTTAGCATGTCCAAGTTTTTATTTTAAATAGCCTTTAAAATCTTCTTTTATGCAATACATCATATTTTCTACAAGTATTATTTCAAACGACATCATTATTACTTTCATATAAAGCCTTAGCAACATTTTAAGCTTTATTTAAATTGCATCTAAAATCCTCTTTTATGCAAACTATCTTTTATAAGTTTTATTTCTAAATAGCATTTCATTTAAAGTCTTAGCAATATTTATCAGTCCTATTTTAAAAAAAATGGCATTTTAAGTTTTCTTTTATATTATATTTTCTGTAAATCTTATTTCCACTAATACTATTTTCCATTTTTAAATTTAAACATTATATTTTACTCTCAATTAATTAACCTAAGTTGGCGGATAACCGTAATTTAACGGATTCTAAAGGATGCCTAACCCCTTCCCTTTAGGATAATATAGAGCCCTTACCTAGAATCATCCTGGTTAAGCAGACTATTAATTGAGGTTTAGTTTTAACTTTACCTTAGTTAACATCTTGGTGTCCTAATTCACCGTTAAATTAATTAGGTGGCGACTCCTTAAAATAAAACAAAATAAACAGGAATCACCAATACGTCATACTCCTAATTTTGACTCCGGTTAAAATGGGGTGTGACAGTATGTTGCTGTACAATAATTCCATTTGCTCCCTCTAATGGGTTGATACGCATGTGGCAATGAATCCATCAGGCTATATGGGCCCACAATTTTTTTTTTCAAAAATTGGAAAACGGATATATATATATATATATATATATATATATATATATATATATATATATATATATATATAAGTATTTTAAGTATGTTGCTGTACAATAATTTCATTTGCTCCCACTAATGGGTTGATACACATGTGGCAATAAATCCATCATTATTGATTTAATTGTTTGATTTTCTAAGCATTTTTGTATTTTAAGTATGTTGCTGTACAATAATTTCATTTGCTCCCTCTAATGGGTTGAAACACATGTGGCAATGAATCCATAATTATTGATTTAATTGTTTGATTTTCTAAGCACTTTTTTTTAACATTGTTTATTTTTTTAATATGGGACTCATTTTTTTTTAATATTGCTTGATTTTGTTAATATGTGATCCACTTATTTTTTTCCCGTGAGTTTGGATGTGTTAGGTTCCACTTTTTATTTTTATTTTTTATTACTGGTTGGTGTAATATAGGACCCATAATTTTTTTTTTAAAATATTAGTAGTTGTTTAAAATATGTGGGCCACAATTTTTTTTTTAAATATTAGTAATTATTTAAAATATGTGAGCACACAATTTTCTTTTTGAGCCCACAAACGGATGACAAAAAGTGCTTTTTACCCACCTTTCTATATAGTAGTAATTATATTTTTACGAGGGAAATTTTTTACTCACATTCGATAAAATAATATATTAATTAACTAGAATTAAATGATGACATTGCATGTAAAGACATATGTGTTATGTATTCAGTGGATTTACGGATGTGAGTGAGTTCTTATCAAAGTTTGCAGTTAGCAGTTTGCGTAATTAAAGGGTTAATTACCTCCATACATACGTACTCAATGTAAGGAAGTTTTGGATCTTTTCTCTAAACGGAAAAGTTCAAATTCATAGAGCTTAGTTATTAGATGTATTGTGGATTACATAATTGGTTTTTCCAAACCCTAAAACCATTAATCTTTAGTTTCCACATCCCCAAAAAACCTTTTAACAAATCTCCACCAAAACTGATTCAATATCTAAACAAAACCAAAAGAGTACTTCATTTGCTAAGTGAACCTGGAGACTTTAATTTATAACTGTATATTGTTCACTTTTGTTACTAAATATTTTCTTAAAGAAATCATGATATGAGTTCGTAACAAAAGCGTGAGTAAAGTCTATTTTTTATAGTAAAATTTACTCATATTCAATGTCTACACCAAATTAATGAATGGAAGACACACACTTTTATATACACTTTAATCGCTCAATCATGGTTAAACTACATATATTTTCACTTTACTTTTTAATTACTAAGATTACATTATTTGATTTAGAGTAGACATTTAGTAAGTATTAAACATTTTTGGCACTTTAAGCACACCAAGAGTATTTCATTTGCAAAGTGTTACCTTAGTAAGAATTCGCACAGATAAAATCGTTTGAAAATACTATATATGAAACTATTCTGAAAATAATAGCTAAATGCAATACTATGTAGTTTCTTATTGAAAAAAATAAAATAAAAATCTAGCGTTGTGAGTACATATGCAATATTTCCCCGGTTTGATAGTTCGAAACAAACCAATAGTTTAACGGGATTTGACTTAAGACAATTCATCCAACAGGAGCTTCACCTTAATTACTAAGTTCATCTTCAATTAACACCAAACGAATTAAATACTGGTTAAAAAAACCAATTTATATATCTTTTTTTTTTCTTTTTTTTTTTCTAATTATAGCAAAGAGTGCTTGATGTTTGAAAATTATTAGGCAAAATCACAGAATCTCAATTCATCAATTCTATAATACATATACACCTATAAGATTTCATAAGGTTAAGATATTTATATATATGATCGTTATACAGGGAATATGCTGACAAATACACAAATTAAAAAGACAACATAATCTTTTCAAACAGAGATAACGGAAGGTATTACAACAAACAGAACAGGTCTCGATTTAATATTCATGTATTTCAGCCACTTCACCATTATTTTACAATTATGCTTATCTTTAAAGAATATTGTTTGGTAAATTGATGATAAAAGTCCCACGGATTCAAGATCTATGACTATATCTTATTGATTAAGCTAAGGCAGGTGGAATTACTATAATATCAGCACTAGAATCATATGCCATGATGGGGTTTTCCATCAGGAAGTTTCCAAGAAGATGGGTGAATTTTGAAAACGGAAAAGGTCCAAAAATACCCCATCTATTGGTCCAAAAATATCCCTCCATCCACCTATTTGGTCCAAAAATATCCCTCCATCCACCTATTTGGTCCAAAAATATCCCAACCTATTTTTTTTTACTCAAGAATACCCCTCAAACTAACACCCTAATTTTAATGGTATTTTTCCAATTTTAAAATGCCACGTGGCTTGTTTTGATTGACCACATGTATTATTTAATTTAAAAATTACCCCACCCATTTAATCTAACCGTCCTCCTTATAACCTCTTCACGTTGGGCCATGCTTGACCGAACATTCGTCCTTCTCCTACCAAGACCATAGCCATTTCTCTTCTGCCAGGGCATTTCAACCTAAATTGTTAGCCACAACTCCATGACAGTGATCCATTACAAACAAGTTTACAAAAGGTAAAATGATGGACAGAGAGAAACATAGAACGCCCTCCATTTTAGACCTCAATAACAACTATATCCTCCTCAATATATGTTTTTGCATAATATCAACTATGAAATTTCCGAGTATTAGTTATGGATTAAATTTACCATACAAATAACAAACCGGAGAACCTAACATTTGCATATACACCATTTTTCAGTTGCTACTAAATGAAAAAACAAGATAAATTCATATATGGGTTTAATTTTTAAATTAAATAATATATATGTGGCCAATCAAAACAAGCCACATGGCATTTTAAAATTGGAAAAATACCATCAAAATCAGGGTGTTAGTTTTGAGGAGTATTCTTGAACCAAAAAAATAGGTTGAGGGTATTTTTGGACCAAATAGGTGGATGGAGGGGTATTTTTAGACCAATAGGTGAATGAAGAGTATTTATAAGCCATTTCTCATACGGTTGGGATATTTTTGTACCTTTTCCGTTTTGAAAATTTGAACAGAAGTACTAGTCTTGGTACTAGTTCTAGTACTAGTCTCAGTCTCATTTTCGACAACCAACTTTTTTGTCCAAAATTGATGGATAAAGAAACGAATGATTGGGGTAACTTTACAGATAGTCACGAAGCTTCTATTTTATTATACCGAATGAAAGTTACAAAATTATTATTTGTAAGAAAAAACACTCATTTAGCTTAAGTTTCCAAAAAGACAATTAACTAATAATTCTTTTATAACAAAAAAGTCATTCAACTGCCTAAGTATCATATTCAATGTTTTATTGTTTTCCCCTAAGATTTTTTTGTGATATTTAGACAAAATTGAGTGATGTTTTGGTAAGAAAGAATAACACAGTGACTCTCATGATACTTAAATAAAATTGACTGCATTTTTTGTTATAAAAAATAAATTACTGAGTTTAGCACAACAAAATTAAATTAAGTGACCATCCATAAAATTAATCTCAAGTTATTGCCTTTCTCTGACCAAACGACGAAGAGAGTCAAAAGGTCATCTTGTTGATTGGTTTTCGTGTTCCTCTCTTAACCAAACAACTTTTCTAATTTCTAATATTGAAGAATTCTTGGTGATGCTGATTGCTGTCCCACCATAATTCTTCAATTCCAGTTGAATCGTGGACAGCACTACTTTCCACATCAACTCCAAGAGTTGTTCGTTCTCTTAATTAGGGGCAAAAGAAAAAAGAAAATCCAAAAATAGTCGGTATGAAAGCATAATTTGCAACTGAATGATGAAAATCAAGATAAACGGCTTGTTTCTATATGTTTTTTTTTTTTTTTTTTTTTTTTTAAAATTACTTATGAATATCATTTGGTCAATTGGCTCTATTAGAAACATACGAGGGTTAATTCACAAACAACAAATTTTCAGCTTATGTAATTGGAAAATATTCATTGTCATGGAGTTTCAAATTTTATAGGCGAAATTCCAGGACATTATCATGTACTTTCACCTATAAAACTCTATAACAATAATTATATTTCAAAGACTGAGCAAGAAATGGTCAATTAACGCTAAAATCTGATAAACTGCTTGCTAGGAGAATAGAAAATACTAAACGAAGGAATACAATAAAGAGACGTATTGAACTTGGTAAAAATTAGAAGTATAGACCAGCTTTGCTTGAAATATCAATGCCGTATGAGAAATTTACTTAGAGACCAAATGTATCCAAAAATGGGTGTGTAGAAGTACTCTTCAAGTATGAAATCTCAATGCTGTATCAATTGTTCCTGATTTTACACACTATACATTACTGACAAATCAAATAAACCAATATAAATACAAAAGTGACATATTTTTTACTTAACTTTATAAAATAAAGACAACTCAAAAGTCAAATAAGCCAAATTAAAGACAAAAGTGTCACTAAATGAAAAAGAAACATCGAGAAAGACTTTTTGGAATTGAGGTGACATGGAACTCCACCTTAAATAAATGATTTTTTTTTAATATTCGAGTCAGCTTGTGTGTGCTATCTTCCACTTACGCAAATATTCATTAAGGCTTGAAAATAAGAAGAAGTTATTTTCTCCGCCGGAGTTTAAACATGAGATCTTATAATTTTCAATCCACTTCATTAATCACTAGGTCATACGCTTAAATGATAATTAAAAATTAAAGTAGTGTAAAGTTCAAATCTAATGTTTTCTCCTATTCACTCATTGGTCCATCCAAAAGAATGCTTCAAAAATTGCGTCAATTTTATTGTCAAGGTTCAGGGTTAAAAATTTGAAAGAATTTGTAAAAGATTTTAAAATACGTTAGGAAAAATAAATAAATAAATAAATAAACAGGAATACAAATTAGGTGCGTATGTACATACACAAACAATACATTCAAGATTCGCGTACGGCTGGCTACTTGTCTCCAACTACTACCACATAAAAGTCAAACTCAAATTAAGGACATTATGGTAAATCCATTATCCACTTCGATTTTAAAAATCATAACTGTTCCAAAAATGCTTTACATGTAAAATCAAAAACTACTTTTGTCTAGAGGTTTGAATCAAAAAGCAGTTATTATTCCAGTCTTTATAAGTGTTCTTCAGTCTTTCTTTTTCACTAAAAAAAGAATATTAACTTAATTGAATGCCTTTTGAAGCAAGAAAATTTTGAGCAGTGAGTTTCCAAGAATTTTCTTCCTAAGCATACTCTGTCCGATCTGTCAGTTACTTTGTCTCAAAGCCATTGTTTTTGTTCCTTATAAGAGGTACAGCATTTCTTTAACTCATTGTATTATTACTTGTCCCTTTCATTTTTGGGATTTACTGTTTCTTACTTGCAATTGGTAAGCTTCAATCTTTTTCATGTTGGTACTAGTGACATGATCTATTTTGATTCTTCTTTGTAAGGCTGTTATTCTTGTCTCATATGTAAAGTTGTTTGCTTTGCATGGTTTTAGTTTCCATATTGCTGCATAGCAGTTTCTGGGGTTGTTTATTTTCCGTCATTTCTTAGTTCTACTTCTGATCCATAGATGTATAGGTCTGTCGTAAAAGCTATCTAGTAATTACTTGATAGAGTTGTAGTTGGAGACTTGCTTCTTTTTACCTCTTATATGTACTTACTCTGTAATTTTTCTTCTATTTGGTCTTCATGTTTGCTCTAGGAGTTATTTTGTTTGGGAAAAGTCTAATTAGATGTTGTATCTAGCTTTTGATGATGTTAATTTAGCTTTTCAGTCTCTATTATTTGCCTAAATTTTATAGTTCCAGGGTTGCACAATAAAGTTACTTGTAATTCCTTGCTCATACTGTTATTTTCTTGTATGTTTTTTCAGAATGAGATGATTGAGGACAATTTCTGTCGAATTTAAGTTAGAGTGAGGATTCAATTCGCAATGGAAGAAAAACCGTTCCCTGCATGGTCCTGGCCTGTCGATCAGTGTCTGAAAGAGTACCAAGTAAAATTAGAGAAGGGACTAAGCACTTATGAAGTGGAAAAAAGGCGAGAAAGATATGGTTTGAATGAGCTTGAGAAAGAAAAGGGAAAGCCTTTGTGGAGGCTTGTTTTGGAGCAGTTTGATGATATGCTTGTTAAGATCCTCCTTGGTGCAGCCTTCATTTCATTTGTTCTAGCTTATCTGCATCAGGATGAGACTGGAGTTTCAGGGTTCGAGGCATATGTAGAACCCTTAGTAATCCTCTTGATCTTAGTACTCAATGCAATCGTCGGAGTTTGGCAAGAAAGCAATGCTGAGAAAGCATTGGAAGCATTAAAAGAGATGCAAGGTGAATCTGCAAAGGTATTCAGAGATGGATATTTAGTACCGGATTTACCAGCAAGGGAGCTTGTCCCAGGGGATATCGTGGAACTGCGAGTTGGTGACAAAGTGCCAGCTGATATGAGAGTTGCCACTTTAAAATCCTCAACCCTAAGGGTTGAGCAAAGTTCTTTGACAGGGGAGTCAATGCCAGTTACTAAAAGCACCGATTTCCTTGCTGTGGATGATTGTGAATTACAGGCCAAAGAGAACATGGTTTTTGCTGGAACAACAATCGTTAATGGTAGCTGTATCTGCATTGTTGTGAACACGGGGATGTGCACAGAAATTGGTAATATTCAAAAACAAATCCATGATGCGTCATTGGAGGAGAGTGACACCCCTTTGAAGAAGAAACTTGATGAATTTGGTAATAGGCTTACAACTGCTATTGGCATTGTTTGCCTAGTTGTGTGGGCGATCAACTATAAATATTTCCTTTCTTGGGAGGTTGTGGATGGCTGGCCTTCAAATGTCCGTTTCTCATTTGAGAAATGCACATATTATTTCAAGATAGCTGTTGCTCTTGCAGTGGCTGCAATTCCTGAAGGTCTTCCTGCTGTAATTACTACTTGCTTAGCTCTGGGTACAAAAAAAATGGCACAAAAGAATGCAATAGTGCGGAAACTTCCAAGCGTGGAAACCTTAGGATGCACAACTGTGATTTGTTCGGATAAAACAGGAACCTTGACTACCAATCAGATGTCCGTGTCAGAATTCTTCACATTGGGAGGGAAAACTACAGCCTGTCGAAGTTTTGGTGTCGAAGGGACAACTTATGATCCTAAGGATGGGGGAATAATGGACTGGAATTGCTACAATATGGATGCTAACTTGCTACTGATGGCTGAAATATGTGCAATCTGCAATGATGCTGGTGTCTTCTGTGATGGTCGTCTGTTCAAAGCAACTGGATTGCCTACTGAAGCAGCTCTTAAAGTTTTGGTGGAAAAGATGGGAGTACCAGATAACAAAGCGAGGAGCAAGATCCGCGATGCCCAGATTGTATCGAGCTACTTGATTGATCGCAACACAGTTAAATTAGGTGACCATAACTTTACTTCACTCATCTATCTATTTGGAGTACTATTTGCAAACCAGTGTATTGAGATTTTTTTTAAAAAATATAGGATGCTGTGATTGGTGGATGAAAAGATCAAAAAGGGTTGCAGCATTGGAATTCGACCGTGTTCGCAAATCCATGGGTGTTATTGTGCGGGAGCCAAATGGGAGCAATCGACTACTTGTCAAGGTTGTTTCATGTCATTCAATAGTAATTGAATCAGCGTAATAACATATTATAATTTGTATAACTGGTCTCTGAACTACATTAGACACTGGTGATAATGGTCTCTAAAATATTTTTCTTTATTTGTCTGTTGGCTTTGATATACTCAGTTTGCCAGAAAAGTTCTTATTTTGAGTCTAATTCTCGTACTCTTGTTGGCTTGCTGTAGGCTGTATATATCTAGAAAATTTCAATTGGCAAACAACTGAGTCTGCATTATCTTCATCTCTAGAAGTACGTTGTTCCTTTACAAGATGTGTCAGTTTAACTGCTTTTTAACGTTCTTCAGTTTCCAAAAGTGGAAAAATAGGCATCAACAATTTGAAGTGTTATCTGTCCTTTCGGCAAAAATTGCTTCTGTGGAGTTCAGTTCCACAGCGATGTCATTAGTCACTTGTTCACAAGTTGAGCTTGGTAATCTGTTGACGTCTGATTAAAACTTGTTTTGTCTAGGGTGCTGTTGAGAGTTTGCTAGAACGTAGTACATATGTTCAACTCGCAGATGGATCAACTGTTCCGATTGACGAATCTTGTCGGCAACTATTGTTGTTGAGGCATTTGGAGATGAGTTCAAAGGGTTTGCGCTGCTTGGGATTGGCATACAAAGACGATTTAGGTGAGCTTTCAGGATACTATGCTGAGACTCATCCTGCCCACAAGAAGCTACTTGATCCATCCTGCTACTCCTCCATAGAAAGTGATCTAGTTTTTGTGGGAGTTGTTGGTCTAAGGGTGAGTAGGTTTAAGTTTCCAAGAATAATTGAATCACTATCTAGAAAACCTTCATTTTCCTTATAGTTTGACTAAATGACTAAAATGCAGGACCCCCCACGTGAGGAAGTTCACAAGGCAGTGAATGACTGCAGAAGAGCTGGGATCAAAATTATGGTTATAACTGGAGACAATAAATCCACTGCTGAGGCCGTTTGCAGGGAAATTCAGTTGTTTTCTGATGGTGAGAATCTTAAAGGGAGCAGTTTCACTGGCAAAGAATTCATGGCACTTTCTTCTGAGCAACAAATTGAGATATTGTCAAAAGATGGAGGCAAGGTCTTTTCTCGTGCTGAACCTAGGCACAAACAAGATATTGTAAGGATGCTGAAGGAGATGGGTGAAGTTGTTGCAATGACTGGAGATGGCGTCAATGATGCACCTGCACTAAAACTTGCTGACATTGGAATAGCCATGGGCATTACAGGAACCGAGGTGAAATAAACTTTTCTCGTGCGGTCATTACAACTCATTTTGTGAATTGTTGCACGAATGCTCTCAGTCCAATTATTTAACTGTGTACTACCTGAAATACACTCTTGGAGTAGGAAAGTAATGAGGTCTTCTGAGGGATTGCTCGTTGTGCTGTGACACTAAGTTTATCATCTTAATATTCAGAAGTACCCATGATTGTGCACCTTGCATGTGAAGTTTTCCTGAATATGTTAAACTTATTGGTCATTTGATTAATTAGCTGATCAGAGAATAATATGTTTAGGTTGCAAAAGAAGCTTCCGATATGGTTCTGGCGGATGACAATTTCAGTACTATAGTCTCTGCTGTTGCAGAGGGACGTTCAATCTACAATAACATGAAGGCCTTCATCAGGTTAGTCCTTTAATTCAGGTAGCGAGTATATGATTATTCCTATATTTAGTCATGCTACTACTTAATTTCATTTTTATTCTTTGTGATGCAGATATATGATATCATCTAACGTTGGTGAGGTCATCTCGATTTTCTTGACTGCTGCTTTGGGCATACCAGAATGTTTGATACCTGTGCAGTTGCTCTGGGTAAATTTGGTAACAGATGGCCCACCTGCTACAGCTCTCGGATTCAACCCTGCTGATGTCGACATAATGCAGAAACCACCTAGGAAGAGCAATGATGCTCTCATAAGCTCCTGGGTTTTCTTCCGCTATATGGTCAGTTTGGATCACTACTGCTTTCCGTTTCCTCCCTCTAAATTCGTTTAATTACTTCTTCATTATTCTCCAATAGGTAGAAATAAATCTGCTTTATTTCTTTCCTTTTCGCCCCAAGTTTTTGCTACACTTTGTTCTCCTAAGTACGTTCAGAAAGTACTAGTGACTGAGGATGCCTCATTTGACTAGAAGTATCAACGGGACAGACTGTGCTTACTGCAGCACTTTCCTGACCATGTGGCGCACCCTTGTTATACTATATTAAGAAATCAGCTTGACGTTCAGCTTTTGAAATTCTCTAAAAGTAACATGTGCAATCAAGGAAAATATGTTTAACCATTTAGACAATTCCCTGCATTATCTTCCAGAAATGAAATGTAACATAAGCTGCCTAATAAAAGAAGTGGATGCACCAAAGAGAGAAATGAGATGCTCTGTTGTCTAAGCAACCAAGTATAACTTTTTATCACATGTTCATCTGATCTTTAATATAAATAAACTTCTTGACAAGCTAAGCTGCATCTCACATTCTGATTTCTGTGATAATTTTCAGGTCATTGGTTCTTATGTGGGCATTGCAACTGTCGGCATATTTATAGTATGGTATACTCAGGCTTCTTTCCTTGGTATTAATCTTGTGAGTGATGGCCACACACTTGTTGAACTATCACAGCTTCGCAACTGGGGTGAATGCTCGGCATGGACAAATTTCACCGTGAGTCCATTCAAGGCTGGTAACCGCCTGATTACCTTTTCTGACCCTTGTGAGTACTTTACTGTTGGTAAAGTGAAGGCAATGACACTGTCACTCTCTGTCCTGGTGGCAATTGAGATGTTTAATTCTCTCAATGCCCTCTCTGAAGACAACAGCCTGATCAAAATGCCACCTTGGAGAAATCCTTGGCTTCTTGTTGCAATGTCAGTCTCGTTTGGCCTACATAGCCTGATACTCTATGTTCCTTTCCTAGCAGATATATTTGGTATTGTCCCACTAAGCCTAAACGAATGGCTTCTAGTCATCTTGCTTTCTGCACCTGTTATTCTTATTGATGAAGTCCTCAAATTTGTGGGGAGGAGAAGAAGACAAAGAACTAAACTAAAAGCTGCATAATGTATTCTTCTAGGATATGCTCGATTTTATTGATTAAAGGTTGTTTGCTTTGAGCTGATATGCAAGTTAGGTGGGAATTAAATGTATATTGTTCAGAATTGAAATCTTTTTGGGATGAACTCTGGAAGCTTTATAGCTTTTGATCACATGCCTTGTAAGGCTTCTTGTTATCACAAATTCAAGGATTCTGAAGCAAAACTACTTGTTTTTCCCGTGATCCTTTCTAGGAGGGTTTCATGTATTACAAGTTCTAGTTTGTATATTCATTTATTATTGACTCCGTCATCTTACAGTAGATTTTGATGAACTTAAGCGACCTTTTCTGGTGTGGTGCTCGAAATTATATATCTCTCAGCCAAAGCTGTTGTTTTTTTCTTTATTTTCATATGAGGATATAAAATGAGCTTACATGTAGAAGTGAGGATTCATATAGCCGACCCCAACCAGGATCGGCTATATGAACCAGGAGGGAGTTGGACACATTTAGCCTTACCATTCCCTGATTTTCAGAAACACGTATTAGCTTAATTTGTTAATCAAGTTTTAATTACATTATCTTGTGTAATTCAAGTTAATCACTTCACTCTAGACAGAATAGTAAGGAGAGAAATGTAGGCCCAAAAACTATTCAGATTGTTGCTAAAATTCATTCAACAATAGAATCCAAATCAATATCAATGGTGCTTACATTAAGCTTTAATTTAGTTGTGACTAAATCAAGCATTGCATATATCTCATTTGATTTTGGATGGGATTTATCCTCTACTATAAACTTATGAATATCACCTCCCTCCTCAATGAAGCTGTACCCTGCTGCTTTTGTAATCTGGGAGGACTTCATCAGTTTCCTTAGCCTTGCAACACCATCCCATCGACCAGCTCTTGCATAAATATTTGAGAGAACAACATAATTCCCAGGATTCCACGGTTCCCACACAGAAAGGAATTCGGCTGCTTTCTCAGCTAGTTCAACATTGCCATGGAAACTGCAGGCACCAAGCAGAGTTCCCCATATAACAGAGTCAGGTCTCATTGGCATGCTTTGTATAAGATCATAAGCTTCCTGCAATTTCCCAGCCCGGCCTAAGAGGTCAACCATACAGCCATAATGTTCCAACTTTGGAGCTATGGAAAATCTTTGCTCCATCAAATTGAGGAGTTCCCAGCCCTTTGCTACCATGCCTCCATGTGTGCATGCTAAAATTGCTCCCACAAATGTTACATCATCAGGTGCATTTCCTTCTCCCTGTGTCAACAGTAGGACAATCATGTAAATTCCACTACAAAAGCTCATTCTTGCTGCTGTAATTCGATAGACACAATAACGAGAAGGAAGAACGGAGAGAATATTTGCAAAGGCTTACCAGCATTTGGTTGAAAAGCTTTAGAGCCTCATCACCTTTTCCATGGACAGCTAACCCCATGATCATGGTATTCCAAGAACACAAGTTCCTCCTCCTACCAATCTCATGAAACAGTTGCATTGCCCTATCAATTCTACCACATTTCGTATACATTTCAAGCACAGCATTGCAAACAAACATATTCTTAAAGTATCCATTCACTCTTGCATAAGCTTCAATCTTCTCCCCAACCTCCAGCGCCCCGAGATTCGCACAAGCTGGAAGAACACTAGCAATTGTGACTTCATTCGGCTTTACCCCTCTCTCTTTCTCCATTTCCTTGTAGACAGCTAGTGCATCCCCATACTTCCCATTTTGCGAATACCCTGAGATCATAGCAGTCCAGGAAATCACATTCCTTGAAGGCATAACTGAAAACAATTTAAAAGCTTCTCCCACATTTCCATTCTTGGCATACCCTGCAATCAAAGAATTCCAAGTGGGCACATCCTTCATTTCCATCTCATCAAAGAGCTTTCGCGCGAAAGGCAACAACCCCATTTTAGCATACATGTCAACAAGTGCAGTTAAGGTATAAATATCAAATTCAAAACCCCATTTGATGAAATGGACATGGAACATTTGGCCTTGAATAGGGCTCGTTTTGGTGCACGCGGCGAAGAGAAATGTGAAGGAGTGTGGGTTAGGGGAGCAGCCTTGACGGCGCATTTGAATGTATAGAGAAAAACACTGGCTTGGAATGCCATGCGAAGAATAAGCTTGAATGAGCTTGTTGTAAAGGAAAACAGTTGGTTTGGTAATATTGTCGAACACTTTGTGGGCGTATGGGATGTTTGGGATTTCAAGAAGCTTGGTGATCAAGAACTGGGTAAAGTCAATGCCATTTCGGAGAGTATGGGCGTGTATTTGTTTCAGTTGGTTCATGAGAAATGTTTGATGCGTCAATGCACCATGCAAAAATCTACCTTATAAGATATTCTTTTGAATAATTGCTATTGCACCGTTTGAAATAAAGTGGACAAATGAAAATAATAGAAAATCTACGTAATAAGAGATTTAAATGGGGTTAAAAGTATGACATTTATGAAATCAGTAAAACTTAGAGATTCCAAGCAACTGCAGTTTTGTGCTTTGGATATGAAGCACTCCCAAGTGCAGCTTAGTACAAAAAATAGAATGAAAGTTGGACATGATGACTCGCTAAGACCAAATTAAATTATTGATGAACTATGTGGCATTGACACACCTTGATTACGCTTACTTATTTAATTATTTTTAGACGGGAGTATAAATGTAGAAATATGGTCAATGACAATTCATATAAGCTGATGTTAACTTGTTTGAGATTGATGCGTAGTTGTTTTGTTGTAGGGACAGACTAACACTCTGTTTGGATGGTTGTTTCCCGTGGTTCATTAACGTACAATATGGTATGGTATAGTATGGTGTTGTATTGTATTAATGAACATAATGTTTGGATAGACTGTATCGTTTGTTGTGGTTTAATAACATTTGTATTATTTGGTTTGACTGTATCGTACTGTATAGTAACTTGTAAGTTTACTAAAATACCCTTAACTCTTAATTAGAAATTAGTTAATATATATCAATAAAACTCAAGTAAAGGATAAAATAGGAACTTTAAAAAATAAGTAGGTGTTGGGTGGGGGTGATGGAGGGGTGTGAGGTGGGTGGTTGTGGGATAAGGGTGGGGGTAGTGGGTGGTAGGGTGGGGGTGAGTGGTTGTGGGGTGGGGTTGGGTGGTGGTGAGGGGTAGTGGGTGTGAGTGGTGGAGGGGTGGGTGGTGTGAGGTAGGTAGTTGTGGGATGAGGTTGGGGGTGAGTGGTTTTTTGGGGTGGGGTTGGGTGGTGGTGAGGGGTCTGTTACACCCCATAATAATCCTTGCTACTTGAATTAAAACAAGAAAGAATGAGTTAAGAAGGTTCAAGGAAAATTAATCTAGTTAGCAAGAATATCGTTATATATGTGATTGCCTTAAGTATCCCGATGTGACATGGTAACCTAAAGGATTTGAAATCGCGTTATGAGTATGTATATGAGGTAATGTGAGTGACCTTTTAAAGTACTTTAGATATTTAGTAATGATATAGAAGATGGACAAAAGATATGAATATATTTTTGCGATTGGAGTTTCGTCGAAGATTCGTAAGTTCTCTAGTTACGTTTAAGGTTATTGTGATTCTCCGGACCCTTCGAGGCGCGTATATGAATTGTTATGGATGTATATGAGTGTGTATATGCATGTATAAGAGGTCACATGAGGTTGGAAGAGGATTAGAAGTTAAAGAAAATGAATCGGAACAACTTTAGTAAAATTTCGGACCAGATTTTTAGCCTATATTGTTGGAGGCATATCTCCTAGTATATAAGGAGTTTTAAGGTGTTTCAAAAGCCTAAAATGAAGTTCATCGAATCTAGGTTCCAACGCAACAAACCGCTCGTCAAAATGATATCGGGGTAAGGAGATATGGACGATGCAAGTTGGATTATTAAGTGGGGATTAAGACTTAAATGTTCACAAATTTTTCAATAGTGGCAATGTGGGCCCCACCCGAAAAAAAAAATGAAAGCATCAAAAATCTGAATATTTACAAAACATAGTGCAAAGATGACTCACAAGGAGGGGTGTACGTGTATCACCCTTGGAAACTATACTTATATAATAAGGTATAGTGCAAAAGACATTCTCCCAATGCATTTGTTGAAAAATCAGTTTTCAAGAACAAGAAAACCAATGTATGGATTTTCGGCCAGGTTGGTTTTTCAAGGAGAAAAACTGATTTTTGTGCTTAATAAAAAGATTCTAGAGTGAAGACATTCAATAATGTGTAGTAGTTGGTGGAGAAGCAAGAACAAAACAAACCAAAAGAAGAGTGAGTTGTTGAAGGAGAAAGTCACGGCCAAGTTGAAGGAAAAAAAATAATAATTCAGTTTTGTTGTTCAATAAAATTCTATGGAGAAGACAAGGATAAGGAGGAAGAGAAGCAAGAATAAGTATAAGAATTTAAGACACAAATTGGATCCAAGTATTCAAGGTAAGATTGGTCATTTCTTTTACATTTTAGAATGAGTTGGATGCATTGTGAATATGTATAAAATGGTGCATGTTGGTATTGAATGTTGTTGTTGAAATTTGAAGTTAGCCGTGCATGATAGGCTTATGTAAACCAATGTTTAAATTTCTTGTACATGAATTAAAAATGGTTTGAATATGGTAGTGTGTATGAAAGGAATGAAAATTATGGAATTTTATATATAGTTGTGTTGAAGCCGTGTAGGAGATGATTTAGGGAATTAATGGACTGTTTTATGTGATACTTTAGTTGTTGATTGTTATGGACATGGTAGTGTGTTGTTGAATTATAAATATGTGAGTTAAGATGTAAAAGAAGTGATATATGTGGAAGTGGGAAAAACAGTCCAACCGTGGACTGTTTTGTGTAAAAGGATGGGCTAATTTATCTTGCATGTTGATTGTTGTTGTCATGGGTTCTAAAATAAGAATGAAGACATTGATGGTTAAAAATTGGAGACGAATAGTGGGCTGTTATAAGAATAAATATGATGCTGAAACAGTTCCGATAATTGCATAAGTAATGTTGTAAACGTGTTGTTGTCGTTGTAATTGAAGTTGGAAAATTGCGAAATAGAAATTGTAGTGTTGTGTGTGTTGTTTGGCCGTGAGTATGGGACAATTTTGAATGATGTATGGACTGTCCAAAGTCCCTTAAATCATGTTTAAACAAGTTTGGATTGATACATGAAAGAATGACTAGCAATGTTAGCTTGTAGCACTAGTTGGTTTGAATGCGAACGAAACGTCGTTTAAATGTTAGAAAGGGATTGTGAGCGTCAAAATACGTATTAAATTCCTTTGTAGACTAATTGTAGCTCTTGATATCTTGATATAGGATAAGTGTTTTTGGGAAGCAAGTACAAGTTATAATACGACTAAACGCAAAAGGTATGTAAAGCGCAACTCTTCTTTCTTTTGGCATGCCTTAGTTTTCAATAGGCTATATCACGAGCCTCGAGAAAATTCCAAATTCGAAATCCGAGCACGTTATGATCCTTATATATATTTCTTGGCATTCTTATGTATGTTGTGATGAAGTATGAACCATTATGTCTTCGAAAGCATTGATTTCCAAACTTTGTACAAAAAGTTGTTTTAAAGAATTCCGTAACTACGAAATGCCATATCTTTGGCATAAAGGCTCGGATTGCTCCAATATTTTTATAGGAGTTTGCATGATGTATAATGAGTATGTTTTCCATAGGCGGGCCCGACTCGGGTCAATGCCTGTCCGTGGGTCCCGCGACTTTCCTTTATGTAATTCGGACGACTTTTGAAAGACTTTGGTATGATTATCATTTCGAATTTTCAAGTATGGTTATTTATTTATATTTGAGTCTATGATAATGATTTTATGCATATGGTTACTCATGACTCTGCTCGTGCGTTCTGTTATATCTTTCGCCGGTTCCCGGGCCGGTTCTGTTGTCGTGCGCACTTTGATATACTCCGGAGTTATGCTGTGTTTATGGTTCACCGAGCTACTCGCAAAAGAGGGTCGGGTTCCACATATATTTGGTGTTATGCTGTGTATGGCGTTATGTTGTGATGTCATATGTGACGGGGATACGGAGATTTGAAACCTTCTGGTGTTATGCTGTGTTAT
The DNA here is from genome assembly GCF_019175385.1 of Lycium barbarum. Classification (NCBI taxonomy): domain Eukaryota; kingdom Viridiplantae; phylum Streptophyta; class Magnoliopsida; order Solanales; family Solanaceae; genus Lycium; species Lycium barbarum. The sequence continues at coordinate 109,600,173 of NC_083342.1, read as the reverse complement.
GGCGCCATCGACGGGCGGGCGACCATATTTCCTGTGCCCTATGCATGACTTATATTTTGAAAGTAAATATTTTGATATTTTGAACTTGTACTTATTTTTTTGTATTTCGGTTTCGTTATGCCTCAGATTTATCTTCTGTATATTCTGCTTTGCATACTCAGTACATATTTCGTACTGACCCCCTTTCTTCGGGGGCTGCGTTTCATGCCCGCAGGTACAGATGCACAGTTCGGTAATCCACCAGTTTAGGACACCCTCTTCTGCAGTTTGGAGTGCTCTTCTTATTCCGGAGCCTACATGTTGGTATATATTCGTTCGTTGCATATGTATATATTTGTTCAGGGGTACGGCGGGGCCCTGTCCCGCCATATGATTCGGTTGGTCTGTTTAGAGGTCTGTAGATGTATTTGTGGGTGTGTGTGCCTACTTCTGTTCAGATGTGTTCGTATGATCCTATTCGCTATGGCAGCCTTGTCGGCGTGCAATTTGTATATGTTTTGGGGCCGTGGTGCCATTTGATAGCCTTGTCGGCTTTTGATATATATATACGTATGCATATGGTTGTGTCTGAAATTCGTTTGAAATAGTTTGGTATAATTTGAGACGGCCTATAGTATTTATGGCCGCATATATGGACAGGTACGTTTGGGTGCCCAACTCGGGCACCAGTCACGGCCTACGGGGCTGGGTCGTGACAGAAGTGGTATCAGAGCAGTTCGTCCTTGGAGTGTCTACAGACCGTGTCTAGTAGAGTCTTGTTTATCGGTGTGTTGTGCACCACATCTATAAACAGGAGGCTACAGGGCATTTAGGATGTTACCTTTCTTTCACATCTCAGATCGTGCGATAGAGCCGAGTCATAGGAAATGAAATTCCTTATACTAACCCTTGATTTTAGCTGAAGAACGGCATCGACAGAAGAAAGTGATTGATGATATTGGAAGTTACAAAGTACGCAGGTAAGCAAAGGTACAAAAGGTATATATCGAGTAAGGTATGGAAGTACGATTGAAATGTAAAGTTGAAAATTGAAAGAGAAAGTATAACAGGTGCAGTTTGAGTTGGGCAAACGAGGTATGTTCATCATTTTTATATTGTTGTTGATATTGGGAGCCCTGTGTGACTATGATACGATATGATATATACGTATAAATGTTGGCCCTGTAAGGCATTGTTGGTATTTTCTGCGTGCAGGTTTTGGGATAGTAAGATGTACAGAGAAAACTCTGCCCAAATTTTCCCAGAAATAGAAAAAAAAAAGAATTAGATATAGGTTTGTAATATGTTTTGAAAGGTTGTGTAAATAGTAAGGATAGGATTTGACTAAGTTGCCAATACGACTGACTTCGAGAAATAAGTTGACTGCTGAATAGGTGGTAATAGTAATGAGGAAGTCGATATCGATATGGTAAACAGAAGAATTTGGAAAGGGTTTATGATACTAAGAGATGATTTAGAAAAGGCTGGATAATCTTGATAAAGTGTTATAGTAAGGTACCGGCTGAATTGATAAAAAGGGATAAATTATGATGAGTTTATAGTAAAAGAAGTAGTAGTATGATTAAGATGAGAGTACAAAGGAAAATGAATTGTGACGGATGCGAATGTATTGGTAAGACAGGCTGTGAGGTAGTGAAGGATAAGATTTACTAGAAAGGGTAAAAGGTTAAGTATGCTTATACAACACTAATGTAACATTCGAGGACGAATGTTCCTAAGGGGAGAAGAATGTTACACCCCATAATAATCCTTGCTACTTGAATTAAAACAAGAAAGAATGAGTTAAGAAGGTTCAAGGAAAATTAATCTAGTTAGCAAGAATATCGTTATATATGTGATTGCCTTAAGTATCCCGATGTGACATGGTAACCTAAAGGATTTGAAATCGCGTTATGAGTATGTATATGAGGTAATGTGAGTGACCTTTTAAAGTACTTTAGATATTTAGTAATGATATAGAAGATGGACAAAAGATATGAATATATTTTTGCGATTGGAGTTTCGTCGAAGATTCGTAAGTTCTCTAGTTACGTTTAAGGTTATTGTGATTCTCCGGACCCTTCGAGGCGCGTATATGAATTGTTATGGATGTATATGAGTGTGTATATGCATGTATAAGAGGTCACATGAGGTTGGAAGAGGATTAGAAGTTAAAGAAAATGAATCGGAACAACTTTAGTAAAATTTCGGACCAGATTTTTAGCCTATATTGTTGGAGGCATATCTCCTAGTATATAAGGAGTTTTAAGGTGTTTCAAAAGCCTAAAATGAAGTTCATCGAATCTAGGTTCCAACGCAACAAACCGCTCGTCAAAATGATATCGGGGTAAGGAGATATGGACGATGCAAGTTGGATTATTAAGTGGGGATTAAGACTTAAATGTTCACAAATTTTTCAATAGTGGCAATGTGGGCCCCACCCGAAAAAAAAAATGAAAGCATCAAAAATCTGAATATTTACAAAACATAGTGCAAAGATGACTCACAAGGAGGGGTGTACGTGTATCACCCTTGGAAACTATACTTATATAATAAGGTATAGTGCAAAAGACATTCTCCCAATGCATTTGTTGAAAAATCAGTTTTCAAGAACAAGAAAACCAATGTATGGATTTTCGGCCAGGTTGGTTTTTCAAGGAGAAAAACTGATTTTTGTGCTTAATAAAAAGATTCTAGAGTGAAGACATTCAATAATGTGTAGTAGTTGGTGGAGAAGCAAGAACAAAACAAACCAAAAGAAGAGTGAGTTGTTGAAGGAGAAAGTCACGGCCAAGTTGAAGGAAAAAAAATAATAATTCAGTTTTGTTGTTCAATAAAATTCTATGGAGAAGACAAGGATAAGGAGGAAGAGAAGCAAGAATAAGTATAAGAATTTAAGACACAAATTGGATCCAAGTATTCAAGGTAAGATTGGTCATTTCTTTTACATTTTAGAATGAGTTGGATGCATTGTGAATATGTATAAAATGGTGCATGTTGGTATTGAATGTTGTTGTTGAAATTTGAAGTTAGCCGTGCATGATAGGCTTATGTAAACCAATGTTTAAATTTCTTGTACATGAATTAAAAATGGTTTGAATATGGTAGTGTGTATGAAAGGAATGAAAATTATGGAATTTTATATATAGTTGTGTTGAAGCCGTGTAGGAGATGATTTAGGGAATTAATGGACTGTTTTATGTGATACTTTAGTTGTTGATTGTTATGGACATGGTAGTGTGTTGTTGAATTATAAATATGTGAGTTAAGATGTAAAAGAAGTGATATATGTGGAAGTGGGAAAAACAGTCCAACCGTGGACTGTTTTGTGTAAAAGGATGGGCTAATTTATCTTGCATGTTGATTGTTGTTGTCATGGGTTCTAAAATAAGAATGAAGACATTGATGGTTAAAAATTGGAGACGAATAGTGGGCTGTTATAAGAATAAATATGATGCTGAAACAGTTCCGATAATTGCATAAGTAATGTTGTAAACGTGTTGTTGTCGTTGTAATTGAAGTTGGAAAATTGCGAAATAGAAATTGTAGTGTTGTGTGTGTTGTTTGGCCGTGAGTATGGGACAATTTTGAATGATGTATGGACTGTCCAAAGTCCCTTAAATCATGTTTAAACAAGTTTGGATTGATACATGAAAGAATGACTAGCAATGTTAGCTTGTAGCACTAGTTGGTTTGAATGCGAACGAAACGTCGTTTAAATGTTAGAAAGGGATTGTGAGCGTCAAAATACGTATTAAATTCCTTTGTAGACTAATTGTAGCTCTTGATATCTTGATATAGGATAAGTGTTTTTGGGAAGCAAGTACAAGTTATAATACGACTAAACGCAAAAGGTATGTAAAGCGCAACTCTTCTTTCTTTTGGCATGCCTTAGTTTTCAATAGGCTATATCACGAGCCTCGAGAAAATTCCAAATTCGAAATCCGAGCACGTTATGATCCTTATATATATTTCTTGGCATTCTTATGTATGTTGTGATGAAGTATGAACCATTATGTCTTCGAAAGCATTGATTTCCAAACTTTGTACAAAAAGTTGTTTTAAAGAATTCCGTAACTACGAAATGCCATATCTTTGGCATAAAGGCTCGGATTGCTCCAATATTTTTATAGGAGTTTGCATGATGTATAATGAGTATGTTTTCCATAGGCGGGCCCGACTCGGGTCAATGCCTGTCCGTGGGTCCCGCGACTTTCCTTTATGTAATTCGGACGACTTTTGAAAGACTTTGGTATGATTATCATTTCGAATTTTCAAGTATGGTTATTTATTTATATTTGAGTCTATGATAATGATTTTATGCATATGGTTACTCATGACTCTGCTCGTGCGTTCTGTTATATCTTTCGCCGGTTCCCGGGCCGGTTCTGTTGTCGTGCGCACTTTGATATACTCCGGAGTTATGCTGTGTTTATGGTTCACCGAGCTACTCGCAAAAGAGGGTCGGGTTCCACATATATTTGGTGTTATGCTGTGTATGGCGTTATGTTGTGATGTCATATGTGACGGGGATACGGAGATTTGAAACCTTCTGGTGTTATGCTGTGTTATGGCGCCATCGACGGGCGGGCGACCATATTTCCTGTGCCCTATGCATGACTTATATTTTGAAAGTAAATATTTTGATATTTTGAACTTGTACTTATTTTTTTGTATTTCGGTTTCGTTATGCCTCAGATTTATCTTCTGTATATTCTGCTTTGCATACTCAGTACATATTTCGTACTGACCCCCTTTCTTCGGGGGCTGCGTTTCATGCCCGCAGGTACAGATGCACAGTTCGGTAATCCACCAGTTTAGGACACCCTCTTCTGCAGTTTGGAGTGCTCTTCTTATTCCGGAGCCTACATGTTGGTATATATTCGTTCGTTGCATATGTATATATTTGTTCAGGGGTACGGCGGGGCCCTGTCCCGCCATATGATTCGGTTGGTCTGTTTAGAGGTCTGTAGATGTATTTGTGGGTGTGTGTGCCTACTTCTGTTCAGATGTGTTCGTATGATCCTATTCGCTATGGCAGCCTTGTCGGCGTGCAATTTGTATATGTTTTGGGGCCGTGGTGCCATTTGATAGCCTTGTCGGCTTTTGATATATATATACGTATGCATATGGTTGTGTCTGAAATTCGTTTGAAATAGTTTGGTATAATTTGAGACGGCCTATAGTATTTATGGCCGCATATATGGACAGGTACGTTTGGGTGCCCAACTCGGGCACCAGTCACGGCCTACGGGGCTGGGTCGTGACAGGGTCGTAAGTGGTGATTGGGGTGGAGAGGGGTGGGGTGGGGTGGGGGTCGGGGTGGGTGGGGATGAGCGGTAGCGTGGGGGTGGGGTGGTGGAGGGTGGGGGTATAATGGAGAAATGAAATACGTAACCACGCAAAAATCACCAAATCTGTGGTTACAAAAATTAAACTTTTTCATGGTTATATAACCACGGAATTACAACGGGTTTATAACACTATACCTCATAATTTTAAGAACAATGGATACAAACATGGTTTCATAAAAAACCATACATTAATGAATCACGGGAAACAACCATCCAAACAGGGGGTAAAGGTTGTAGAAAATTGACTTTGATATAACGTCTCAATCCCAAGCGGAATTTGGAGTAAGACTATATGGCTTCTCACTGACCAACTCACTTAAGTTAATCTCTTCTTTAGATCCATAATTGTATTGTGAGGATTCAGTCAATAGACTAGTTTTACCATGATTTTCAGCCTACTGCAATCCCATCATTTATCCGGGCTCAGGACTGAGCCCGACAATATGACCAAGCTGATACAGGTGAAGTTTTAGAAACTGAATTTGATATAGCGAAATTTAGTTTGTAATGCTTATAGCTATTGGCAACTTTTTGGAATGATCAAAGATTTCTTCAGTTTTTAGTTCACGAGTTCATGTAAAAGGAATATCCCGTTATAACTTCTAGTAATATACAACAGCACTCCCAGTGGCCCGTGTAATCCCTAATATAGTTAGGCAATTTTCTCTTATATTAGGAGTAAAAACTATTCAGTCTTGCTATTCCTTCCGAGCACTGAATTCTTAAAGGTTATAGACTTGAATTGCTGTATAAGAGAGAAGAATTGAATTGCTATTCCAGAGAAGAGAAACATAAAGCATAGTATTGTTCAACCTGACGGAGAGGGGGTCCAGTTTCTTCTGTTTCTACAACTACGTAGACACCCGAGAGATCTTCACAAGGCAGGCTAAAATAAAAGATCAAGAGGCGCTGCAAGCGAGCAAAGAGTTATGCTTTCATTTCTTTGTAATAATCTGAAGAGGTAACAGACCTTACAACTAAGTATAGTGAGATTCAAACTTGAGTGGAATGCTAACTGATGAACAATTTTCTAAAAGAATGATACAACAACAACAGCCCAGTGAAATCTCAAATCTTGGGGTCTGGGGAGGGTATAATGTACGCAGACCTTACTCCTACCAAGGTAGGATGGCTGTTTCCGAGAGACCCTCGGCTCAATAGAAGCATAAAAAGGGGGTCAGATAAGGTTAAAAGATTTAAAACGATATTGCAATGAAATAATGCAAGCGACACAGTAAAACAGGATAATCAAGGAATTCAAAGCGATATGGAAATGCAAATCACGAAAGCGGCACAGATAAAATAGAGTAATCAAAGTACAGAAAGTAGCAAATAATAACATAAATCAAAGCACAAGAAATTATAATGCGCTAATGCGCCTACTAATAAGGAAAGATAACGAGACTTATATACTAGCCTTCTACCCTAATGTGGGTCCTCCACACCTTCCTATCTAAGGTCATGTCCTCGGATAGAGAGAGAGAAGACTGCCAGTTAGCGAGGATCCTGTCCTCTAAGCTCATGACAACCAAGTGTAACAAGAAACCAAAGAATCAATAAGCTATTACTTTCATCAGTAAAGAATTCAGAATATATTACAGCTGAATCAATTGGCTACGACTTAGATGACTAAAGAATACATATTATACAAAAAGGGCATGAGCGACCACTCTGTCATGGGGAGGTCAGAGCAAATTGCTTGTTTCCCGCTGACACATAAATCAGGTTTTATCAAAGATAAAGAATCAAAACCTGAAGTATTTGATTGTTACTAAACCCCTATTCTTAAAAATGCAAAAAATTCAAAAGAAAAAAAATTATGTTGCCTGCGGTTCTTGAGTCTAACTGTAACCAATTTCTTCATCTACATGGACTGTGTGCCCGTAACGATCATGGTTCTGCTGTTAGAAAAAAGAGGACTGATCATGAAGCACCTTCAACTGAGCAAGTACCTTTGCTGCTAAAGATTTGATGTTGCTAGTTCCTCGTTGTGTCAAGTCAACTAAAGGCATCTGAGCAGAGGATCCATACATCTGCTTGTATTCCAGCAACCTAAAAATTCTTTCTAATGAGTTCAGAACCTTTTGTTGCAGTTCGGGGGAAGGACTACCTAGTAGCTTTATCATTGATGGTATGGCATTTTCTTCAGCAAGAACTTTAGCACCACTTTGAAGTTTTTCATCCTTAATTAAAGTCAATAAGGCATCTAAAGAAGCTTCACAGGCTCCAGGATCTGGATCCCCAAGAACCCTCACCAGAGGTCCCACCGCCCCAGCCTCTACCAAACAAAATGAAGTTTCCAGTGTGCATATCCCTCGGTGAACAGGGCAAAGTTCTACTTGTGAAGGTGAGAAGCACCATAACCTGTTACTCCTTGGGATTGGACGACTCAGTGTTTGTGAATTCTCTGAAAGCTGTGCAAGACAAACTGCAGCTCGTTTTTTTGTCAAGCTTGTTCCCAGGTCTAGCAGCCGCACCAGCTTGGGAACAAGGCCAGCTACCCTCTGTGTTTGCTGGTTTATTGAGACGGTGAAATGACATAATGCCCCAACAGCATTTTCTACCAACTGAAGCTTACAGGAACTCTTATGCTTTACCTCAGGAAGAAATCTGGAAAACACTGGAAGTCCTTCCGCTGCAAAAAGCCACTCAGAGACTAGAGGAGATTGGGGAAGGTTAGAGATGATCCCCATTGCACAAGCAATCTCTTCTTCGTCCTCAGAAGTCTTGATGATCTTAAGTAATATTTCAATGAACTTTTGGCCCACGTGCTCCTGGATCATAGTTTCATCGCCATTTTCAATCAAGCAACAGAATAATTTGACTGCATCTGACCGAACAGTTGAATTGCCATGCTCACAGAATTGCACTAGCACTTGGACAGCTGAGCACTGTGGATGCAACATTATCAGTGTTGAGTGGGATTTTTTTTTAGAACTAGACATAAAATACTTAAGGAGCTACCATCAACACCAAAGCTACCACTATTTTAAGTGGGAAGCATAAAGATAGCAGACAACGTCGTGTCAAGTGCAGAGCACAACTTACACGTTAATGTGTTTAACATTTAGGAAGGTGCATAAGTGGGTTGTTTTAACTATATAGTATTATGAAAAAGTAGAGCAGCAATTAAGTTTTCAATTTGGGAAATGGTCAGCTTTTGCATTATGAAATAAACCCCATGTTTGCAAGAATGGGCCTTATTTTAGAACACATCATTCCATTCAAATGAAGGGAGTCATCAAGACTTCCAAGTTCAACTTTGTGAGTGTAGGAACCAATTGCTGATATTCTCTGATTGACAAAACTAAAGAGAAGAACAGAAAATGATTTTACATTTGTAGGTTCCGAGCTTTTGAACGGAAAATTTCATAGATTTCATGAAATATTTGTGTAGAAATATCCAAAAATCCTTCAGCATCAAGGAGCTTGACAGCAGGAGCACTAAATAAAATCCTAAGAGGTGAATACCTGTACTAGCTTTGCCTTGACACTAGCAGCAGATGGAGACTTACACATGGCGCAGAAAGCCTGGAGAATGTTTTGCTGCACAGCTGGGCCATTCACGTTAACTAGGGAAAAGAGTTCATAAATGTCTTCATCAGCATCAAACAGTGAAACCTGTATTTCAATGCTTGCTGAGAAGGCAAGTTTTGTAATAGTGGCTGCTACAAGTTCCCGCAGACTTTGGGAAGATGTGTGACGGTACAACGTATCAAGCAGTGGACGCATAACACCTTTCCTGATCATTTCCTGTCCATTCTTTGGTAAACTAGAGAGGTTTAGAAGGGCTTTCACACCTGCTTGTTTTACTTCAATTTCACCATGTGACAACAAGGAAAGAAGGGAATCTAGAACTCCCTCTTCAAACAGAGATGACTTATTGTGATCTGTCAACTCCATCTCTCCTAAGGTTTTTGCGATTCGGAACTTAACATCACTGGATCCTGTTAGGTAAGGAGAAGAAAGTGAGTAATGGTAATGATTGAGTATACTTCATAACTAAGAAAATATTAGAGCGACTCTGATACAAGAAGATGTTGAATGTAAATTTTGCTTTTCTACTCAATTGTGTGTCCAAGTATCTATTTTGAATTCTTTTGTCATCACTCCTATTAGTGGACATAACTGTATAATTTCTACATGTATTGGGAACTTTCAGCAACATTATATTGAGAAAAAAACAGATGCTGTTGACAAACTTATAACTGATACCTTACTACCATTACAAAGAAACAGAGAATTCTTCTATGCTCAGCAACAAGTACGGAAACATTGTGACATTATGGAAAATCCATTATCCACTTCGATTTTAAAAATCATAACTGTTCCAAAATGTGTTACAAGTAAAATCAAAAACTACTTTCGTCTAGAGGTTTGAACAGAGGCAGATCTAGGATTTAAACTCTTGCGGTTCAACCTTTTAAATTTTTTAACATTGAACCATTATATTTCTAAAATTATGGATTCATATCTACTATTTATTGTAAATTTAATAAATTTTTACATATAAGTTTGTACACCGCATCGAAAGTTTGGGGTTCAATTGAACCCCAAATTATAATGCTCCATCCGCCCCTGGGTTTGAATCAAAAAGCAGTTATTATTCCAGTCTTATAAGTGTTTTTCAGTCTTTCTTTTTCACTAAAAAAAAATTAACTTAATTGAATGCCTTTTCAAGCAAGAAAATTTTGAGCAGTGAGTTTCCAAGAACTTTCTTCCTAAGCATACTATGTCCTATCTGTCAGTTACTTTGTCTCAAAGCCATTGCTTTTGTTAATTATAAGAGGTACAACTACAACATTTCTTTAACTCATTGTATTATTACTTGTCCCTTTTCATTTTTGGGATTTACTGTTTCTTACTTGCAATTGGTAAAGCTTCAATCTTTTTCATGTTGGTACTAGTGACATGATCTATTTTGATTCTTCTTTGTAACTTGTAAGACTGTTATTCTTGTCTCATATGTAAAGTTGTTTGCTTTGCATTGTTTTAGTTTCCATATTGCTGCTTAGCAGTTTCTGGGGTTGTTTATTTTCCTTCATTTCTTAGTTATATTTCTTTGAGGCTTAATGCTGCTTGGCTTCCTTGCTTTGCTTTTATATGTGGTTTTCTGATCCACAGATGTATAGGGGTGTCATAAAAGCTGTCTAGTTATTACTTGATAGAGTTGTAGTTGGAGACTTGCTTCTTTATACCTGTTATGTACTTAAATCTGTAATTTTTCCTCTATTTGATCTTCATGTTTGCTTTAGGAGTGTATTGGTTTGGGAAAATTCTATTTAGATGTAGTATCTAGCTTTATTGATGTTAAGTTAGCTTTTCGGTCTCTATTATTTTGCTTAAATTTTATGGTTCCAGGGTAGCACACTAAAAGAACTAGTACTTCTTTTCTCAAACTGTTAATTTCTTATATCATTTTCTTTTCAGGCAATGAGGTGATTGAGGACAATTTCTGTGGAATTTAAGTTAAACTGAGGATTCAATTCACAATGGAAGAAAAACCATTCCCTGCGTGGTCTTGGCCTGTCAATCAGAGTCTGAAAGAATACCAAGTAAAACTAGAGAAGGGTCTAAGCACTTATCAGGTGGAAAAGAGGCGAGAAAGATATGGTTTGAATGAGCTTGAGAAAGAAAAGGGAAAGCCTTTGTGGAGGCTTGTTTTGGAGCAGTTTGATGATATGCTTGTTAAGATCCTCCTTGGTGCAGCCTTCATTTCATTTGTTCTAGCTTATCTGCATCAGGATGAGACTGGAGATTCATGGTTCGAGGCATACGTAGAACCCTTAGTAATCCTCTTGATCTTAATACTCAATGCAATCGTCGGAGTTTGGCAAGAAAGCAATGCTGAGAAAGCACTGGAGGCATTAAAAGAGATGCAAGGTGAATCTGCAAAGGTATTCAGAGATGGATATTTAGTACCGGATTTACCAGCAAGGGAGCTTGTCCCAGGGGATATCGTGGAACTGCGAGTTGGGGACAAAGTGCCAGCTGATATGAGAGTAGCCACTTTAAAATCCTCAACCCTAAGGGTTGAGCAAAGTTCTTTGACAGGGGAGTCAATGCCAGTTACTAAAAGCACCGATTTCCTTGCTACGGATGATTGTGAATTGCAGGCCAAAGAGAACATGGTTTTTGCTGGAACAACAATCGTGAATGGTAGCTGTATCTGCATTGTTGTGAACACGGGGATGTGCACAGAAATTGGTAATATTCAAAAACAAATCCATGATGCGTCATTGGAGGAGAGTGACACCCCTTTGAAGAAGAAACTTGATGAATTTGGTAATAGGCTTACAACTGCTATTGGCACTGTTTGCCTAGTTGTGTGGGCAGCCAACTATAAATATTTCCTTTCTTGGGAGGTTGTGGATGGCTGGCCTTCAAATGTCCGTTTCTCATTTGAGAAATGCACATATTATTTTAAGATAGCTGTTGCTCTTGCATTGGCTGCAATTCCTGAAGGTCTCCCTGCTGTAATTACTACTTGCTTAGCTCTGGGTACAAAAAAAATGGCACAAAAGAATGCAATAGTGCGGAAACTTCCAAGCGTGGAAACCTTAGGATGCACAACTGTGATTTGTTCAGATAAAACAGGAACCTTGACTACCAATCAGATGTCCGTGTCAGAATTCTTCACATTGGGAGGGAAAACTACAGCCTGTCGAATTTTTGGTGTCGAAGGGACAACTTATGATCCAAAGGATGGGGGAATAATGGACTGGACTTGCTACAATATGGATGCTAACTTGCTACTGATGGCTGAAATATGTGCAATCTGCAATGATGCTGGGGCCTTCTGTGATGGTCGTCTGTTCAAAGCAACTGGATTGCCTACTGAAGCAGCTCTTAAAGTTTTGGTGGAAAAGATGGGAGTACCAGATAGCAAAGCGAGGAGCAAGATCCGCGATGCCCAGATTGTATCGAGCTACTTGATTGATCGCAACACAGTTAAATTAGGTGACCATAACTTTACTTCACTCATCTATCTATTTGGAGTACTATTTGCAAACCAGTGTATTGAGATTTTTTTTAAAATATAGGATGCTGTGATTGGTGGATGAAAAGATCAAAAAAGGTTGCAACATTGGAATTCGATCGTGTTCGCAAATCCATGGGTGTTATTGTGCGGGAGCCAAATGGGAGCAATCGACTACTTGTCAAGGTTGTTTCATGTCATTCAATAGTAATTGAATCAGCGTAATTGCATATTATAATTTGTATAACTGTTCTTTGAACTACATTAGACACTGGAGATAATGGTCTCTAAAATATGTTTCTTTATTTGTCTGTTGGCTTCGATATACTCAGTTTTCCGGAAAAGTTCTTATTTTGAGTCTAATTCTCGTACTCTTGTTGGCTTGTTGTAGGCTGTATATATCTAGAAAATTTCTATTGGCAAAAAACTGAGTCTGCATTATCTTCATCTCTAGGAGTACGTTGTTCCTATACCAGATGTGGCAGTTTAACTGTTTTTTTAACGTTCTTCAGTTTCCAAAAGTGGAAAAATAGGCATCAACAATTTGAAGTGTTATCTGTCCTTTCTGCAAAAATTGCTTCTGTGGAGTTCAGTTCCACAGTGATGTCATTTACTTTAGGAAATGCTAGATTTTTTCTGATGATGTTGAACTTAGTCACTTGTTCACAAGTTGAGCTTGGTAATCTGTTGACGTCTGATTAAAACTTGTTTTGTCTAGGGTGCTGTTGAGAGTTTGCTAGAACGTAGTACATATGTTCAACTCGCAGATGGAGCAACTGTTCCGATTGACGAATCTTGTAGGCAACTATTGTTGTTGAGGCATTTGGAGATGAGTTCAAAGGGTTTGCGATGCTTGGGATTGGCATACAAAGATGATTTAGGTGAGCTTTCAGGATACTATGCCGAGACTCATCCTGCCCACAAGAAGCTACTTGATCCATCCTGCTACTCCTCCATAGAAAGTGATCTAGTTTTTGTGGGGGTTGTTGGTCTAAGGGTGAGTAGGTTTAAGTTTCCAAGAATAATTGAATCACTATCTAGAAAACCTTCATTTTCCTTATAGTTTGACTAAATGACTAAAATGCAGGACCCCCCACGTGAGGAAGTTCACAAGGCAGTGAATGACTGCAGAAGAGCTGGGATCAAAATTATGGTTATAACTGGAGACAATAAATCCACTGCTGAGGCCGTTTGCAGTGAAATTCAGTTATTTTCTGATGGTGAGAATCTTAAAGGGAGCAGTTTCACTGGCAAAGAATTCATGGCACTTTCTTCTGAGCAACAAATTGAGATATTGGCAAAAGATGGAGGCAAGGTCTTTTCTCGTGCTGAACCCAGGCACAAACAAGATATTGTAAGGATGCTGAAGGAGATGGGTGAAGTTGTTGCGATGACTGGAGATGGAGTCAATGATGCACCTGCACTAAAACTTGCTGACGTTGGAATAGCCATGGGCATTACAGGAACTGAGGTGAAATAAACTTTTCTTTGCGGTCATTACAACTCATTTTGTGAATTGTTGCACTAATGCTCTCAGTCCAATTATTTAACTGTGTACTACCTGAAATACACTCTTGGAGTAGGAAAGTAATGAGGTCTTCTGAGGGATTGCTCGTTGTGCTGTGACACTAAGTTTATCATCTTAATATTCAGAAGTACCCATGATTGTGCACCCTGCATGTGAAGTTTTCTGAATATGTTAACTTATTGGCCATTTGATTAATTAGCTGATCAGAGAATAATATGATTAGGTTGCAAAAGAAGCTTCCGATATGGTTCTGGCAGATGACAATTTCAGTACTATAGTCTCTGCTGTTGCAGAGGGACGTTCAATCTACAATAACATGAAGGCCTTCATCAGGTTAGTCCTTTAATTCTGGTAGCGAGTATTTGATTATTCCTAGATTTAGTCATGCTACTACTTAATTTCATTTTTGTCACGACCCAACCCCGTAGGCCGTGACTAGGGCCCGATCTGGGCACCCGAACCCATCTATCAAATATTATCTCAAATTCTATTAACTCATTCTAGTATATGGCGGAAGCCGACAAGGCTTTATTTCAAATTTAGGTAATTTCCAGAAAAATTTCGACATAGTTTCCTTTGTTTTACGAACTATCCAATATACCCTGCACGCAGAAAATACCAACAAAAGCCACACAGGGCTAACCAAGCAATATATAAACATATGCGGACCGGCCGCCTTGGCGTATAGGATCGCCCAAACAACATATGCGGACCGGCCGCCTCGGCGTATGGGATCGCCCAAACGACATGTACATGCATCCATACAGAAAGACCCTAACCCACAAACATGTCCACAGACCTCTAAACAGACCGACAGAATCATATGACGGGACAGGGCCCCGCCGTACCCATGAACGAATATATACAAATGCACTAATAAATATATATACCAAAAGTATAAGCTCCGGAAAGAGAGGAGCACTCCGAATAGCAGAAAGGGTGTCCTAAACAGGTGGATCACCAGGCTGTGCGTCCGTACCTGCGGGCATGAAACGCAGCCCCCGGAGAAGGGGGTCAGTACGAAATATGTACTGAGTATGCAAAGCAGAAGGTACAGAAATAAATCTGAACAATAATCGAATCAGATATATAGAAAATAATACATATCAAAAAAATGTCAAAATGTTTATTTCCAAAGTATAAATTATGCATAGGGCACAGGAAAATGTGGTCGCCCGCTTGTCGATGGCGCCACAACACAGCATAACACCAGAAAGTTTCAAATCTCCGAATCCCCGTCACACATCACAACACAGCATAACGCCAAGCACAGCATAACACCAAACATAAGTGGAACCCGGCCCTCGAGCGAGGAGCACGGTGAACCATAAACACAACATAACACCGGAGTGTATCACAAAGCGCACGACAACGGAACCGGCCCAGGAACCGGCGAACGATATCATAGTAGGCACGAGCGGAGTAGTGAGGAATCATATGCATAAAATCATTATTATAAATCCGAAGGATAAGTAAAATAGTCATATTCGAAATCGGAATAATCATTATCACTTTTTTGCTTCATAGTTGTCGAATTTACATAAAAGGGCGTCGAGGGACCCACGGACGAGTATAGACCCGAACTGAGCCCGCCTATGAAAAACATACTCATTTTATATCATACAAACTCCTACGAAAATTTCAAAGCAATCCGAGCTTTTCTGAGGAAATTATGGGCGTTTGAAGTTTTGAAATCGCTAAAGAATGAACTTTAAAACAAAAATCAGCTTTCGTGTAATCTTTACAAATTATGGATTCCAAGAACATAAGGATCAATGTTTTGCCATGAAAAGGCAAGGATGCCAAAGAACAAATGCGATTCATAAACATGCTCGGATTGTGAGAATAGAGTTTCCTCGAGGCTTATATCAAGCCTATTTTAACTAAGGCATGCCGAAGAAGGAGGATTACTTTACATACCTCAACCGCTCTCCAATACGATCCAAACTCAAGCTAAATCCAACCTATGATTCGGGCTGCCCAAGGTCTACAAACAAGCCATAAAATGCCAAACATTAGCTAAAGACTTTTTGGGCATTAAATTCCAAATTTGCCCTTAATTCTACAGAAATTTGGGTAGCATTTCCCCTGTAAATAGGTCACCCCGAGAATTTAACTCAGCCAAAATAATCAACAACAACAACAATAACCAACCTAGCAACATCAACAACCAATCCGGAAAGCAATACAACAATAATAGCTTTCTTTTCCATCATTCAACAACTTACATAAATTCACTTTGATGACTTGCATTCAAGCCAACGTCGACGCTTATACATTCACATACTAACCCGAACCCATACCAACAATATTTAAGGACGTTCTAAGTAATTCATACAACATTCCCAACAATCCAAATTTTTCTCCAACTTGGCCGAATTCAGCCCCTAAACCCGAGACACCCCTATAACCTTTCCTTCATTTTCGAATCATGATTTGTATCCACAATTCACATTCTAACAATGCTATTTTCATCAATATACAAAATACATTAAATGTACAATGATCTCCAAATCAGTTCACAACAACTACAACATCAATTTGAGTCATTAGACATTCATTTCCAACATAGAATTCACAATGACGATGACTAAAACATTAAGCGATATTCATTCGTTCATTGTCATATAATATGACCCATTTCGACCAACACTACACATATACATATGTTGATGATTCTTAGCCATCTTACACACTACAACAATTTAACATGCTACAAGGAATTTATTCAACAACCCAATCACAATACCCATTTACACGGCTAGCACACCCATCACACAACCCACTTCCAATCATACTATATTTCATGATTTCCAACCACTATAAGATACTACAACATGAATATAACCTTCATAACACAAAAACATAATGAATGCTTACCTTCCTTCTTCAACTTTCCAATAGCCTAGGGTTTCCAAAAGATGAAAATAATGGGTTGATCGCTCCAACGATGCTTCCACGCTACTTAGGGACCTCAATATAGTGGGTTTACATCATCAAAATAATTTTTGAAGGACAAGAAATGGAAGTTGATCTTTGTTGCTGCTGCTGGCCGTGAGCCTCCTTGAAGGTTTTCAGCTTTGCCCCTTTTTTTTCCAAGTGTGGTGAATGAAGAATAATGACTAGAAGTCATCTTTTATCTAATATAAAGAGTGTACAATATCCCTTGGCCCACATTAATGTGTTGTCCCAATTAAAAGATGACACAAAATTGTGTGGGCCAACCATGGAAGTTGTGGATGATTTTCTTCTTCCAATTTTTCACTTTTGGTCCCAAATTTTCCTAATTGTTCCATACCAATAAATTCATGCACAACTTATATCTCAAAATAAATTCGAAGGTCAAGAATCCCGACTTTATATCCCAAAATAATTTTGTCCTTAGCTTATCATAAATAAATCCGGATTATTCCACTGTACAAAAATACGGGTTCTAACATTTTTATTCTTTGTGATGCAGATATATGATATCATCTAACGTTGGTGAGGTCATCTCGATTTTCTTGACTGCTGTTTTGGGCATACCAGAATGTTTGATACCTGTGCAGTTGCTTTGGGTAAATTTGGTAACAGATGGCCCACCTGCTACAGCTCTCGGATTCAACCCTGCTGATGTTGACATAATGCAGAAACCACCTAGGAAGAGCAATGATGCTCTCATAAGCTCCTGGGTTTTCTTCCGCTATATGGTCAGTTTGGATCACTACTGCTTTCCGTTTCCTCCCTGTTAATTCGATTAATTACTACTTCATTATTCTCCAATGGGTAGAAATAAATCTGCTTTATTTCTTTCCTTTTCGCCCCAAGTTTTTGCTACACTTTGTTCTCCTAAGTACGTTAAGAAAGTACTAGTAACTGAGGATGCCTCATTTGACAAGAGGTATCAACGGGACAGACTGTGCTTACTGCAGCATTTTCCTGACCATGTGGTTCACCCCTGTTATACTATATTAAGAAATCAGCTTGACTTTCAGCTTTTATAATTCTCTAAAATTAACATGTGCAATCAAGGAAAATATGTTTAACCATTTAGACAATTCCCTGCATTATCTTCCAGAAATGAAATGTAACATAAGCTGCCTAATAAAAGAAGTGGATGCACCAAAGAGAGAAATGAGATGCTCTGTTGTCTAAGCAACCAAGTATAACTTTTTATCACATGTTCATCTGATCTTTAATATAAATAAACTTCTTGACAAGCTAAGCTGCATCTCACATTCTGATTTCTGTGATAATTTTCAGGTCATTGGTTCTTATGTGGGCATTGCAACTGTCGGCATATTTATAGTATGGTATACTCAGGCTTCTTTCCTTGGTATTAATCTTGTGAGTGATGGCCACACACTTGTTGAACTATCACAGCTTCGCAACTGGGGTGAATGCTCGGCATGGACTAATTTCACCGTGAGTCCATTCAAGGCTGGTAACCGCCTGATTACATTTTCTGACCCTTGTGAGTACTTTACTGTTGGTAAAGTGAAGGCAATGACATTGTCACTCTCTGTCCTGGTGGCAATTGAGATGTTTAATTCTCTCAATGCCCTCTCTGAAGACAACAGCCTGATCAAAATGCCACCTTGGAGAAATCCTTGGCTTCTTGTTGCAATGTCAGTCTCGTTTGGCCTACATAGCCTGATACTCTATGTTCCTTTCCTAGCAGATATATTTGGTATTGTCCCACTAAGCCTAAACGAATGGCTTCTAGTCATCTTGCTTTCTGCACCTGTTATTCTTATTGATGAAGTCCTCAAATTTGTGGGGAGGAGAAGAAGACAGAGAACTAAACTAAAAGCTGCATAATGTATTCTTCTAGGATATGCTCGATTTTATTGATTAAAGGTGGTTTGCTTTGAGCTGATTTGCAAGTTAGGTGGGAAATTAATGTATATTGTGCAGAATTGAAATCTTTTTGGGATGAACTCTGGAAGCTTTATAGCCTTTGATCACATGCCTTGGACGGCTTCTTGTTATCACAAAATTCAAGGTTTCTGAAGCAAAACTTGTTGTTTTTCCCCGTGATCCTTTCTAGGAGGAATTCTAGTTTGTATATTCATTTATTATTGACTCAGTCATCTTACAGTAGATTTTGGTGTACTTAAGCGACCTTTTCTGGTGTGGTGCTTGAGATTATATATCTCCTCAGCCAAAGCTGTTGTTTTTTTCTTTCTTTTCATATGAGGATATGAAATGAGCTTATATGGAGAAGTGAGGATTCATATAGCCGACCCCAACCAGGATCGGCTATATGAACCAGATCGGCTATATGAACCAGGAGGGAGTTGGACACTTTAAGCCTTACCATTCCCTGATTTTTAGAAACATGTATTAGCATAATTTGTTAATCAAGTTTTAATTACATTATCTTGTGTAATTCAAGTTAATCACTTCACTCTAGACAGAATAGTAAGGAGAGAAATGTAGGTCCAAAAACTATTCAGATTGTTGCTAAAATTCATTCAACAATGGAATCCAAATCAATATCAATGGTGCTTACATCAAGCTTTAATTTAGTTGTGACTAAATCAAGCAGTGCATATATCTCATTTGATTTTGAATGGGATTTATCCTCTACTATAAACTTATGAATATCACCTCCCTCCTCAATGAAGCTGTACCCTGCTGCTTTTGTAATCTGGGAGGACTTCATCAGTTTCCTTAACCTTGCAACACCATCCCATCGACCAGCTCTTGCATAAATATTTGAGAGAATAACATAATTCCCAGGATTCCACGGTTCCAACACAGAAAGGAATTCGGCTGCTTTCTCAGCCAGTTCAACATTGCCATGGAAACTGCAGGCACCAAGCAGAGTTCCCCATATAACAGAATCAGGTCTTATTGGCATGCTTTGTGTAAGACCATAAGCTTCTTGCAATTTCCCGGCCCGGCCTAAGAGATCAACCATACAGCCATAGTGTTCCAACTTTGGAGCTGTGGAAAATCTTTGCTCCATCAAATTGAGGAGGTCCCAGCCCTTTGCTACCATGCCTCCATGTGTGCATGCTAAAATTGCTCCCACAAATGTTACATCATCAGGTGCATTTCCTTGTCCCTGTGTCAACAGTAGGACAATCACGTAAATTCCACTACAAAAGCTCATTCTTGCTGCTGTAATTTGATAGACACAATAACGACAAGGAAGAACGGAGAGAATATTTGCAAAGGCTTACCAGCATTTGGTTGAAAGGCCTTAGAGCCTCATCACCTTTTCCATGGACAGCTAACCCCATGATCATGGTATTCCAAGAACACAAGTTCCTCCTCCTACCAATCTCGTGAAACAGTTGCATTGCCCTATCAATTCTACCACGTTTCGTATACATTTCAAGCACAGCATTGCAAACAAACATATTCTTAAAGTATTCATTCACTATTGCATAAGCTTCAATCTTCTTCCCAACCTCAAGGGCCCCAAGATTCGCACAAGCTGGAAGAACACTAGCAATTGTCACTTCATTCGGCTTTACCCTTCTGTCTTTCTCCATTTCCTTATAGACATCTAGTGCATCCCCATACTTCCCGTTTTGTGAATACCGTGAGATCATTGCAGTCCAGGAAATCACATTCCTTGAAGGCATAACTGAAAACAATTTAAAAGCTTCTTCCACATTTCCATTCTTGGCATACTCTGCAATCAAAGAGTTCCACGTGGGCACATCCTTCATTTCCATCTCATCGAAGAGCTTTCGCGTGAAAGACAACAACCCCATTTTAGCATACATGTCAACAAGTGCAGTTAAGGTATAACTATCAAATTCAAAACCCCATTTGATGAAATGGACATGGAACATTTGGCCTTGAATAGGGCTCGTTTTGGTGCACGCGGCGAAGAGGAAAGTGAAGGAGTGTGGGTTAGGAGAGCAGCCTTGATGGCGCATTTGAATGTATAGAGAAAAACACTGGCTTGGAATGCCATGTGAAGAATAGGCTTGAATTACCTTGTTGTAGAGGAAAACTGTTGGTTTGGTAATATTGTCGAACACTTTGTGGGCGTATGGGATGTTTGGGATTTCAAGAAGCTTAGTGATCAAGAACTGGGTAAAGGACTAAAGTCAATGCCATTTCGGAGAGTGTGGGCGTGTATTTGTTTCAGTTGGTTCATAAGAAATGTTTGATGCGTCAATGCACCATGCAAAAATCTACCTTATAAGAGATTTAAATGGGGTGAAAAGTATGACATTTATGAAATCAGTAAAACTTGGAGATTCCAAACAACTGCACTTTTGTGCTTTGGATATGAAGCACTACCAAGTGCAGCTTAGTGCAAAAAAATAGAATGAAAGTTGGACATGATGACTCGCTAAGAACAAATTAAATTATTAATGAACTATGTGGCATCCACACACCTTGGTAACGCTTAATTATTTAATTATTTTGAGACGGGAGTATAAATGGAGAAACATGATCAATGACAATTCATATAGCTGATGTTAACTTGTTTGAGATTGATGCATAGTTGTTTTGTTGTAGGCACAGATTAAAGGTTGTAGAAAATTGACTTTGATATAACGTCTCAATCCCAAGCGGAATTTGGAGTAAGACTATATGGCTTCTCACTGACCAACTCACTTAAGTTAATCTCTTCTTTAGATCCATAATTGTATTGTGAGGATTCAGTCAATAGACTAGTTTTACCATGATTTTCAGCCTACTGCAATCCCATCATTTATTCGGGCTCTGGACTGAGCCCGGTAATATGACCAAGCTGATACAGGTGAAGTTTTAGAAACTGAATTTGATATAGCGAAATTTAGTTTGTAATGCTTATAGCTATTGGCAACTTTTTGGAATGATCAAAGATTTCTTCAGTTTTTAGTTCACGAGTTCATGTAAAAGGGATATCCTGTTATAACTTCTAGTAATATACAACAACACCACACACAGTGGCCAGTGTAATCCCTAATATAGTTAGGCATATTTCTCTTATATTAGGAGTAAAAACTATTCATTCTTGCTATTCCTTCCGAGCCCTGAATTCTTCAAGGTTATGGACTTGAATTGTTGTGTATGAGAGAAGAATTGAATTGCTATTCCAGAGAAGAGAAACATAAAGCATAGTATTGTTCAACTTGACGGAGAGGGGGTCCACTTTCTTCTGTATCTAAATCTACGTAGACACCCGAGAGATCTTCACAAGGCATGCTAAAATAAAATACTAAGAGGCACTGCAAGCGAGCAAAGAATTATGCTTTCATTTCTTTGTAATTGTTGGCTATTGAAAGAAAAGAATTACAGGAAAATAGAGAGGAAGAAAAATTAGAACTAGAGTTGAATGCAGTAGAGTACAATAAAGAAGAGAGCTTATGAGCTGAAGTTGAAAGTTCGATATATTTTCACGGCGATCTAAGACTACAATTTATAATAGAAAATACTAACTTCGAAACCTAAAGATAAGCAGAAAATCTGCTGAAAATAACAAAGTCCTAAAGACTAGGAAATACTATTTATTCAAAATTCAAATAGAAATCAACTCCTAAATACTAGGTCTAACTAGTTAGCTGGGTAAAACTTAATAAATTACTGCAGTAAAAAGATTTGAAGTTCTAAAGAAAATATTCAACACTCCTCCTTGCTTTAGGAACTGCAAAATTTTGGTCTTCTGTCTTGGAATCTTCACACTTGATAACTAAAAGTGACCTTGTGAATAAATCTGCAGATTCATCTTTGGACTTGTAGTGAATTAAATTCACTTTTCTACTTGATTACAACTCTTGACAACTAAAAATTTCTGGCATGTTTTCCTGCTCCGTTTGCATCTTGACTTCTTGTCAATTTTATTTTCCTAAAACATGGACAATTCCTTCATTGCTTCAATTCTTTTTGGAACATTGAAAGCTTTTTTAAGCCTCGCAGGTTCACGTTTTGCTTCTACTTTTTCAATTGGAGTATCATCTTCCAATTTTTTTAGCCTTTGATCTTTTGCTTGTTCTACAGGAACATCTTCCATTGGACCAAATGAGAAATTTTTACCTCTCATCTTAATTTTTGAAATTTCTTTTCCAGCAATATTATGATGAAACAATGCTTATCCTCAAAGGATACTTTGAATCCTTTTTCTACCAACTGACAAATACTCAACAAGTTCTGATCAATATTAGGTACATAAAGAACATTTGAAATTGTCTTATTACTTGAATTTGTTTTAATGACGACGGTTCCTTTTCATTCAACAAGAATCTGGTCACCATTACTGATCCTAACTTTGGATATTTCAGTGGACTTTAACTCTTTGAATAAACTCGTCATGGGTTATATAGTTAGTGCAACCGCTATCAATCAACCAAGCATTTGTTGAAACCTTACTGGATATACACTTTGCAACAAAAAGATGGACGTCTTCTTCTTCTTCATTGTCGACACGTGCATCTGTATCATGGTTCTGAGATTCGTTTTTGCAAATCACTGCTTCATAACCAAGTTGATTGCACTTGTTGCACTTTGCGTTTGGACTCTTCCAACATCTGAATGGTGGATGACCCATTTTGCCACAGTGCTGACAAGGTGGCTAACTTTTCAAATTTCTACCCCTGCTTTGAGTTTTGTGGCTGGCTGCTAAGGCTCCTTCAACCATACCATCTTGCCTCATAAGCCTCCTTTGTTCCTGTGCCTGGAAAGAATTTAACAACTTTGCCAAGGTAATCTTGGACAAATCTAGTGTGTTTTTCAAGGTAGTTATACATGTTTCATATCTTTCGGGCACTGTTACAAGAATATTTTCAACAATTCTTGAATCTTTAAATTCAGTGTGTTACACTCCATAATAATCCATGCTACTTGTATTAAGACAAGAAAGAATGAGTTAAGAAGGTTCAAGGAAAGTTAGTCGAGTTAGTAAGAATATCGTTATATATATATGGTTTCCTTAAGTATCCCAAGGTGACACGGTTACCTAAAGGATTTGAAATCGCACTATGAGTATGTATATGAGGTAATGCGAGTGACCTTTTAAAGTAATTGAGATTATTAGTAATGATATAGAGGATGGGCAAAAGATATGAATATACTTTTGCGATTGGAGTTTCGTCAAAGCTTTGTGAGTTCTCTAGTTATGTTTAAGGTTATTGTGATTCTCTGGACCCTTCGAGATGTGTATATGGATTTTTATTGATGTATATAAGTGTGTATATGTATGTATAAGAGGTTACATGAGGTTGGAAGAGGATTAGAAGTTAAACGAAATGAATTGGAATAACTTCAATAAAATTTCGGACCAGATTTTTAGCCCATATTGTTGGAGGCATATCTCCTTGTATATGAGTAGTTTTAAGGTGTTTCAAAAGCCTAAGATTAAGTTCATCGAGTCTAGTTTGCAACGCAACAAACCGCTCGTCAAAATAATATCGGGATAAGGAGATATGGACGATGCAAGTTGGATTATTAAGTGGGGATTTAGACTTAAATGTTCACAAATTTTGCACTAGTGGCCGTGTGGGGTCCACTAGCACATAACAAAATCAGATTTTCTTGCCCATGCTTAGTTGGGGGAACGTGTATGACTATATTGGGCAGCAAAATGGTCTCCTTGTTGACCAAAAGTTGCATGCCAACTCATTTCCCAACTAGACAAAGTGAACTTAGAGAGAGAGGCTCTCATCTTCACCAAGTGAAGGAGAGAGAGAGCCACGGCCAGCCATGGCATTTCCACCACCATTGCACGGCCAGCCCTTCTATTTTTCTTACCATTAAACCCCTAAAGTGTTCTACACATTCACCATTAAATTTCAAGTGAAGAAGAAACCATAAACATGCCATTCAAGCTCCTATAGCTCACGGCCAGATTTGGGTTCTTCAAGTAGATTCAAAAAATATATTTTCTTCAAGTGTTTCAACCCTTATCAAGGTGTATAGCAACGTGGAGTATCCATTGGAGCAACAAGAACAAGTATTAGTTCATTTCACAAGATTCTAGCAAAGTTAAGAAGCCAACTTGTTAAGGTAAGAGTTGATCATTTTCTATGTGTTTGATGATGAAGTTGAATCGTGTGGACTGTTTTAGGACGAATTTTGAGGTGTTGTGAATATGTAAATGTACATTGCATGTATGAAATTATGAATGTTGGTGTTGAAATATGATTATAGCCGAAGGGGCTGTTTTAGAGGTGAAGTTGTGTTGATATGAACATGTTGTTGTTTTGTTGAAGTATGGCCGTGTAGTGGACTGTTTTTGTGGAAAATAGTGAACTGATTTTACTTGGTATTTTGATGGTTGTTGTCATGAATTTTATGATGGGAATGAATTGAATGTGTTGCAGTATGGATAAATGAATGAAAAGCATGAAGTTGTTGTGGTTGTGTTGAAGCCGTGTAGGGGGCTGTTTTAGGAGAAGTTATGGACTGTTTTGTGCCATATTTTGATTGTTGTTGTTATGGACATTGTGGTGTATTGTATGCATGTTGAATATGTGAATTAAGGTGCTAAAGAAATGAATTATGTTGAAGCATACAAGCAGTCCAAAACAGTGGACTGTTTTAGTGCTAGAGGTGAATTTGTATGTGTTGAGTGCTGATTCTTGTTGTGAACGTTTAGTGAAAGTGAAGTGCAATGATTCAGGTCAAAATTGGAATGATTTGTGGGCTGTTATAAGAATGGAAATGATGCTAAAACAGTTCCAAGAATCATGAAAGTAATGTCATTAAACATGTTGTTGTCGTTGTAAGGTTTTAGTGTCGACAATGTAGTTATTTGCGTACGAATTTGGTGATATATTTATCGTGTGACTGCTGGTCGCATTTTACTAAAATTATATGAAATGAAGACATGAAATAATGTGTAAGAATCATATGTGGTTTGCTTGGTATGTTCGTAAACGTTCGCAAGAATTCCGGGCACCTTTATGTTGTTGGTTAGGGACTGTTTTGGGCGTGTTGTTGGTTAGGGACTGTTTTGGACGTGTCGTGGTTAGGAACTGTTTTGGACATGTTGTCTTCTTTAAATTTGAAAGACTAATGATAGTTAAGAATATATATTGTATTTACGTTGTTTGGGTTGTTGTAAAGTTGCTACACGAAAACGTTAAGGCTACGGATTATTAGGAGTAACTAGAGAATGTAATAGCCGTATGTGAATCGTTATGGAACGTTGTGAATGTGGGCTATTTGGAATGTTATGTGGGCTGTCCGGATTGGTATTGAACATATGATTATTGATGTTGGATCGGTTGTATGTAGTTGGTTTGAATGCGAACGAAACGTGGTCTAAATGTTTGAAAGGGATTGTTAACGTTAAAGTACGTATTGAATTCCCTCGTAGACTAATCGTAGCTCTTGATATCTTGATATAGGATAAGTACCATTGGGCAGCAAGTACAAGTATAATACGACTAAACGCTAAAGGTATGTAAAGCCTATTCCTTCTTTCTTTTGGCATGTCCTAGACGTAAGTATGAAATGGTATGAACCTTGGGGTAAATTCTATTCTCTAGTTCCATGCATGACTTATGATTCTATATTTCCTTAATGCTATTGTCACGAGCCTACTATATGATTGACTAATGAATGATGTATAGAAGTTCCTACTCTTAAAAGAATGGCATGAATAGAAGCATACTTGACTTTCAAAAACTACATCATGGAAATTGATACATGTGCATGAAAGCTGAAACGTTCCTTGCTATGGCTTGTAATGAGAGTTGTAAAGAATTGAATATGATTATTATCCTAATACTTTCGAGCTGGTTAGTTGCTTATCTATTGAGTCTCAAAAGATGAATTGCATCTATGTGGTTGCTTATTATTCTGCTCGTGCTTACCGTTATTGTCACGACCCGACTAGGGGGCCACGACGGTGCTACCCCACCCGGGCACCCCCTTATCATGCATATCATAACATCTAGGTGAACCATAATTCATTTCATGCATTTTAAATCATTAATCAAGCTAGTCCCATTGGACGACCATCATCAATTAACATATCATGGGCATCTATGCCATGTCAAATATACAAGGCCGACGAGGCCAACAAAAGATATACAAAACATAGGCCGACATGGCCAAACATCTCTACCCACATACACATGACTACGAGCCTCTAAGAGTATGACATATCATGAGCGGGACAGGACCCCGCTATGCCCATAGTTATATACACAAAAGAATGAGTACCCAAAAGATATGGCTCCGAAGGAAATGGAGCTCTCTATGAAATCTTCAAATAGGCAGCTATGGGTCAAGTCTGTCTCCCTGTGCACCTGCGGGCATGACGCAGCGTCCACAAACAAAAGGACGTCAGTACGAAGAATGTACTGAGTATGTAAAGCATGATTAACATTGATATACAACATAATGAACAATATATGGAATAGCATAGGAGGGGAGACAATAATATCATCATCATCATGTCGCTTACTTACTCACATCGTCATTCGTGCCCCATAATAAAACTCGTACCATGCTTGTGCTCGTATTAGTGTACATATCCTCATTCGTATTCTTATACATAGTCTCATCACATTCTTTTACATAATATATATACATACATAATCATTTCGTATACATGGCATTTACATAGCGTACCCGACCTCATTGGATCAGTATTTCATATACATACTTGGCCAACCAAGGCTCAATGTTACTCATACCTGGCCCTACCAAGGCTTCAGGGTTATCCGTACCATCTGCAGATGTGTGCGCGCGTTTCGAAATCGTATACATATTCTATACATATTCATACACATATATTCTACCCGGCGTTATAAGCTCGGGGTTTCATTATAGCCCTTCATGGGCACGTATGAGCATAACAGCCCGTAGGCACTTTTAGCATCATTATTATCACCATCATCATTACTATCATTATCGTTATTGTTACTTCTATATCGTAGTCCTACTCGTCACCTGAGGTGCGTAGCGCATTCGTAGTACCAATCAAGGATAGTGAGCTTATGAGCTCGGAATGTGAAACATTTGTAGTCAACATGCTCATATAGAGGGATTAGGAGTTTGGCCAAAGAACCATGCCTTATGAAAGAAGGGTTAGCCTTACATACCTCTTTGTCGAATTATTCTACACTTGCACGTACTCCTTCGATGCTCACGTTTCTACCTTCATTAAGGCCATACTATCATTAGTATCGATAACTAGTGCACATGGCTAGAACTAGAGAAAATTGGACAGCATCTCCTTTATCTATACAACATTTGTCCATATCATAATTCAACCCCAAACGTCAACAACACATTTATAATATCATTTCCATGGCCATTAATCATCTACATTATCCACATTCTCAATTCACTTCCATTTGTCCCTATTTAGGGTCACAACACCCAACTTCGTTCATCCATATACAATGTTTATTTCATGATCTTAACGTCATTTATAACACACTCATATCACAATACAACAACAATCATGATTCAATTCAAACTATGTCTCAAAAACGTCACTATTCATCATTCATGTCCTAGTGGACCATGTTTTCTACAATCCATGCATTTTAATTCTCCAACACCGTAAACATCATATAAAAATCATGAATCTTACCTTAGAAGTTGTAGGGACAAGCTTTTGTTGATAATACTCCACTTTGAGTAAAACCCTAGTTTTTCTCCATTTGGGTTTCTTGACTTTAGATGATCCTTGATGGGTTTCTACCTTGGATTTACTTGTTTAATGTGGTTGATGGATTAATACCCTTGAAAACTTGTACAAAAGTTGTAGAGAGATGTTTTAGAGAGAGAGAGGAAATGTGGAAATGATTTTCATGAACTTGGTCTTTATTTATTAAATCATCACCGAACTGTCGGGTTCCATTATACGGTCCATTATACGGTCCGTATAATAGACCGTGAAATGGGTCTGCCCAGCACCCCTTCACTGTGACTACTTGACGGTCCGTTATACGGTCCGTAAAACAGTTTTACGGTCCGTATAACTGACCGTAAAACGTTACCAGTGAGCAACCTTTCACTGTGACCATTCGACGGTTCGTTATACGGTCCGTATAACTGACCGTAAAATTCCACCAGCAACCAACCTTCACTGTGATGGTTTTACGGTCCACTATACGGTCCGTATAACATTCTACGGTCCGTATAATGAGCCGTAGAACTCATCAGTCACTGAACTTAGTTTCGCCACTTCGTTTGATCTCCGATCCTCATGGAACCTTCTTAACACTTGTTTAACACTTCAATACTAATCTAAGGGACGTTATAACTCTTTCCCAAAATGCCCTTAAGTCATCATTAACCCGATACTCGTATTTCGCTAGTTCATTCACTTGCGTACCAACGGAAGATTTTTCCGAGGTGTAACAGTTATATCCTTCACTGAGTCCCGGGCCAGGACACGTTTTCGTGCGCATATTTACTATATTAATCACCGAGTCCCTCACTAGAGGGTCGGGACACGTTATATATATATATATATATATGATATGATGATGTGATGATATGATGATATGGAGATGGTGGCCAGGAGGGCATATTCCTTATTACCGAGTCCCTCAGGAAAGGGCCGGGACACGTCTATGTTTATGTTTATGATGCTATGATTTTAATTACCGAGTCCCTCACTAAAGGGCCGAGACACGTCTATGTTTATGTTTATGATGATATGATTTTAATTACCGAGTCCCTCATTAAAGGGCCGGGACACGTTATACATGTTATATACAGAATGATTATGCAGTATTGATTACAAAACACTATGATGATATTGACATGAGAATGATACAGATGAAATATGTTCAAAGGCAAGTTTTTATGAAATTCTGTTGGTTGCATTGAGTCCTATACACCTTATCTCCATATGAGTCTATCACTATGTTTCATGCTTTACATGCTCAGTACATATTCCGTACTGACCCCCTTTTCTTCGGGGGGCTGCGTTCATGCCCGCAGGTACAGACGTTCGTTTCAGAGATCCGCCAGCTTAGGATACCTATTCAGCTATTTTGGACTGCTCCTTTGTTCCGGAGCCTAGCTGGTGGTATAACTCCCTTATGTTGTATCTATAAGTATTTATTCGGGGTACGGCGGGGCCCTGTCCCGCCATATGATACGGTCATTACTCTTAGAGGTCTGTGGACATCTGTGTGGGTCTGTATATAGTTGTTGTTGCGTTATATGAACATGACTTATGTTTGGGGCGTACCCATTCATAATGGCAGCCTTATCGACTTGCATATATATGTATGTTTGGTATGTTGCATATCGTGGCAGCCTTGTCGGCTTGCGTATATATATATGTGTTGTTGTTGAAAAGTTTTAACTCCTCAGAAGACATGTGCATATGACATACAGAATTGTGACAACTTTAGAATAACGTCTTGTCTTTTCTAAACAAATGAGTTCATGATATGCTAGCTGTAAATGACTATAGTTAACAAGTGACATGAGTGTCCAATTCGGGCACTAGTCACGGCCTACGAGGTTGGGTCGTGACACAGTGTCTAGCAAGGATTGTTAACAATGCCAAGCAATCTGTCCGTGTACTCTTTGACAGTCTCAGACTCTTTCATTCTCTGCAGCTCGAACTCCCTTATCTAATTTAATACTTGCATCCCTCGTATTCTTTCATCTCCAGTATATTCTTTCTTCAAATAATCCCAAATTTCTTTTGGTGATGTGAGAGACACAATTCTCGTGAAAATAGCTGTTGAAACAGCAGGAAACAAAGTTGCTTTCGCCTTGGACTTCTTGGTTTTCTTTTCCTTGTGACTCTTGATTTGGGCCATGGTGGGATTGTTTGGCAGCGGATTAGTTTCATTATCCTCTTCCATGGCTTCCCAAAGATCAAGGGCCTCCAAGTAAGTTTTCATTCTAACAGCCCATAATTGGTAATTTTCACCATCGAAAGCAGGAGGAGCCATTCGTGAAAAATTATTTTCGGAATCCATTTCTTTACTCACAAGTCCTTTAAGAAAAAAGGCTCTACATACCAATTGTTGGTTTTTGAAAGAAAAAAATTACAGGAAAATAAAGAGGAAGAAAAATTTAACAATTAGAGTTGAATGCAATAGAGTATAAGAAAGAATAGAGCTTATGAACTGAAGTTGAAAGTTTGATATATTTACGCTGCAATCTAAGACTACAATTTATAATAGAAAATACTAACTTCAAAACCTAAAGATAAGCAGAAAATCTGCCGAAAATAACAAATTCCTAAAGAATAGGAAATACTATTTATTCAAAAATTCAAATAGAAATCAACTCCTAAATACTATGTCTAACTAGTTGACTGAGTAAAACTTAATAAATTAGCAAATATTCAACAGTAATAATCTGAAGAGGTAACAGACCTTATAAATATAGTGAGATTCAAACATGCGTGTAAAGCTAGGTGATGAACAGTTTTCTATAAGAATGATAGAAACGAAAAAATAATAAGATAGAGAGAGAGAAGACTGCCAGTTAGCGAGGATCCCGTCCTCCTAAGCTCACGACAACCAAGTGTAACAAGAAACAAAAGAATCAATAAGCTATTACTTTCATCAGTAAAGAATTCAGAATATATTACAGCTGAATCAATTGGCTACGACTTAGATGACTAAAGAATACATATTATACAAAAAGGGCATGAGCGACCACTCTGTCATGGGGAGGTCAGTGCAAATTGCTTGTTTCCCGCTGACACATAAATCAGGTTTTATCAAAGATAAAGAATCAAAACCTGAAGTATTTGATTGTTACTCAACCCCTATTCTTAAGAATGCAAAAAAATCAAAAGAAAAAAAAAATTATGTTGCCTGCGGTTCTTGAGTCTAACTGTCACCAATTTCTTCATCTACATGGACTGTGTGCCCGTAACGATCATGGTTCTGCCGTTAGAAAAAAGAGGACTGATCATGAAGCACATTCAACTGAGCAAGTACCTTTGCTGCTAAAGATTTGATGTTGCTAGTTCCTCGTTGTGTCAAGTCAACTAAAGGCATCTGAGCAGAGGATTCATACATCTGCTTGTATTCCAGCAACCTAAAAATTCTTTCTAATGAGTTCAGAACCTTTTGTTGCAGTTCGGGGGAAGGACTACCTAGTAGCTTTATCATTGATGGTATGGCATTTTCTTCAGCAAGAACTTTAGCACCACTTTGAAGTTTTTCATCCTTAATTAAAGTCAATAAGGCATCTAAAGAAGCTTCACAGGCTCCAGGATCTGGATCCCCAAGAACCCTCACCAGAGGTCCCACCGCCCCAGCCTCTACCAAACAAAATGAAGTTTCCAGTGTGCATATCCCTCGGTGAACAGGGCAAAGTTCTACTTGTGAAGGTGAGAAGCACCATAACCTGTTACGCCTTGGGATTGGACGACTCAGTGTTTGTGAATTCTCTGAAAGCTGTGCAAGACAAACTGCAGCTCGTTTTTTTGTCAAGCTTGTTCCCAGGTCTAGCAGCCGCACCAGCTTGGGAACAAGGCCAGCTACCCTCTGTGTTTGCTGGTTTATTGAGACGGTGAAATGACATAATGCCCCAACAGCATTTTCTACCAACTGAAGCTTACAGGAACTCTTATGCTTTACCTCAGGAAGAAATCTGGAAAACACTGGAAGTCCTTCCGCTGCAAAAAGCCACTCAGAGACTTGAGGAGATTGGGGAAGGTGGGAGATGATCCCCATTGCACAAGCAATCTCTTCTTCGTCCTCAGAAGTCTTGATGATCTTAAGTAATATTTCAATGAACTTTTGGTCCACGTGCTCCTGGATCATAGCTTCATCGCCATTTTCAATCAAGCAACAGAATAATTTGACTGCATCTGACCGAACATTTGAATTGCCATGCTCAAAGAATTGCACTAGCACTTGGACAGCTGAGCACTGTGGATGCAACATTATCAGTGTTGAGTGGGATTTTTTTTTAGAACTAGACATAAAATACTTAAGGAGCTACCATCAACACCAAAGCTACCACTATTTTAAGTGGGAAGCATAAAGATAGCAGAAAACGTGTCAAGTGCAGAGCACAACTTACACGTTAATGTGTTTAACATTGAGGAAGGTGCATAAGTGGGTTGTTTTAACTATATAATATTATGAAAAAGTAGAGAAGCAATTAATTTTTTAATTTAGGAAGTGGTCAGCTTTTGCATTATGAAATAAACCCCATGTTTGCAAGAATGGGCCTTATTTAGAACACATCATTCCATTCAAAAGAAGGGAGTCATCAAGACTTCCTAGTTCAACTTTGTGAGTGTAGGAACTAATTGCTGATATTCTTTGATTGACAAAACTAAAGAGAAGAACAGAAAACGATTTCACATTTTGTAGGTTCCGAGCTTTTGAAGGGAAAATTTCATAGATTTCATGAAATATTTGTGTAGAAATATCCAAAAATCCTTTATTAGCATCAAGGAGCTTGACAGCAGGAGCAATAAATAAAATCCTAAGAGGTGAATACCTGTGCTAGCTTTGCCTTGACACTAGCAGCAGATGGAGACTTGCACATGGCGCAGAAAGCCTGGAGAATGCTTTGCTGCACAGCTGGGCCATTCACGTTAACTAGGGAAAAGAGTTCATAAATGTCTTCATCAGCATCAAACAGTGAAACCTGTGTTTCAATGCTTGCTGAGAAGGCAAGTTTTGTAATAGTGGCTGCTACAAGTTCCCGCAGACTTTGGGAAGATGTGTGACGGTACAACGTATCAAGCAGTGGACGCATAACACCTTTCCTGATCATTTCCTGTCCATTCTTTGGTAAACTAGAGAGGTTTAGAAGGGCTTTCACACCTGCTTGTTTTACTTCAATTTCACCATGTGACAACAAGGAAAGAAGGGAATCTAGAACTCCCTCTTCAAATAGAGATGACTTATTGTGATCTGTCAACTCCATCTCTCCTAAGGTTTTTGCCATTCGGAACTTAACATCACTGGATCCTGTTAGGTAAGGAGAAGAAAGTGAGTAATGGTAATGATTTGAGTACTCCATAACTAAGAAATTATTAGAGCGACTCTGATACAAGAAGATGTTGAATGCATTTGAATTCTTTTGTCATCACTCCTATTAGTGGACATAACTGTACAATTTCTACATGTATTGGGAACTTTCAGCAACATTATATTGAGAAAAAACAGATGCTGTTGACAAACTTGTAACTGATACCTTACTATTATTACAAAGAAACCGAGAATTCTTCTATGCTCAGTAACAAGTATGGAAACATTCTGACCGGAAAAGAGTCAATGTAGCACAGATTACATATACATTTGTTAAAAGCAGGAGAACTTTACAATTTAAAATTGTCATGACAGGACATAAGAAGGCATTACAAACTCAATTTGTGCCAAGGAACAATTTGTCATACTACACAATCTCAAATATCTGCAGTGCTTGCTTAAAAGGAGTACAAGATCTACATAACAAATAATAATGCTATTGGTTTAATGTGGAAAGTTTTCTGGTGCCATCCTCCATTAAATTGGTTAGGTTTATCACAATATGTAAGGATCCCGAATTTAAACAAAGAAAAGAAACAACTGTTCTAATCAAGCTCCCAAATCTTGGTAATTGCCATGCAAACTGAGAAAGATTCGGCAGCAGCGACAAAGTTAACTATTCTCAGGTGTCTGTATATTCAACAAGTTAGCTAAACCAAAAACTAGAAGCTACATCAGAAAAGTGTAGGTGTTCTTAGAGGTCAAAGAAGGTAATATGATTGAGAAACTAACCTGAAGAAAGACGTTGCAACAAGTACTTGAAATAGTTAGCCTTGGCCATCAGGATAACATTGTCATCAGAAAATGAAATGTTCTCCAAAACGTCCCTTGCATCTTTGGCGGCTTTGTTGTCATCACAGCTTGACATAGTAACTAACAGAAGTATGCAACCTTGAACTTTCCCAATGGACTCCTGAACTGACTTACAATTTGACAACTCCAGTAACAATGCTACTGCTGACTTCCTTTCACCAATGCGACGTCCAAGTGAGTGAACAATAGATTCCAATGCACTATCAGCTTCAGCAATTCTTTCCTGCAATACACCTCATGTGAGAGCCTTCACCAACTCTTTAAACTATCAAGTTTGCAGGTATGTGATATTATACACTGAGAGTGATACAAATACGGAGTAATTGATTTTGATCTTATTCCATATGCAAGTAATAAAAAATGACTTCATGCCCGTTTACTAACTAATGTTATTGGATGTCAAAAAAATAAATGAGCTCTTATTTGACATTGTATTGGACCTAATTCCAGTCTCTGCGAGAAGCATGACATTTCAACATCACGCGTCTGAAACCATAAGTATATGTAGGAAAAATACAGAAAAGCACCGAGATCTAAATACCAAAAAAGCAGGGTTCCAGGTCAAGGGAAATACACATACATACACGTGGAGAGTCATACTCTCCTCAAGGGTGTTAATTGAGCAGAGGTTTGAACTACACAATTTTGCATTATCATATCAAACTTGACAGGATTTTTAGTATGGTAGATGTGATATTTTCCTGCATACACATCAGCTCAATGGGTAGGCCTATGAAACTGTCAGATCTAGAATCATACAAAACTGTTAGAAAAAACGTATCACATTCCTAACAAAAAGCATGGGAAGCTACAAATAATGAACCATCAAATTTCTACATGCTAATTTCCACAAGCCCAAAAATGCACTTTTTAACCTAAACGCAAATGAGATACTATATAGGTTCTCTCTCTCTCTAAAGAAAATAACTTGTCTAGATTTTCAAATGCATTTCGGCAAAAATATGTCTAACATCAGCGATTAACTGGGAGAGATCCTCATTGCGCTAGAAGTCTAGTACTGCAGTTAACTTGAACTAACAGCCGTTTTTACTGTCAGTACCCTCTTGGGCTTGCCATGATACTCAAATTTTTTTGCCCCAACCATGGTGACATTGTCGGATGAATATGAACAAAGTCAATATCTTTGGTCAGCTATTTTCACAAAAAATTTAAAATTAAGACTTGAACCTAGTGA
Source organism: Lycium barbarum (assembly GCF_019175385.1). NCBI lineage: Eukaryota > Viridiplantae > Streptophyta > Magnoliopsida > Solanales > Solanaceae > Lycium > Lycium barbarum. The sequence continues at coordinate 109,564,454 of NC_083342.1, read as the reverse complement.
CAACTCTCAACACATACACTGTCTTCAAGTTCCATTTCCCAACAAGTTGAGAGTTTAATAATCTCACTACATAGAGAAAGCAGAGATAAGGTGATCTTAGTAGGCCCTCAAAGTAAAGAGGACCTATAATTTTTCGAAAAGAATAAAAGTACCTTAGTATCATCACCATCCTTTGCTAGTACGCAGAGCACCTCAAGAACAAGATTCCTGATATCCCTACTTTTCAAACCCAGTAGCTTGATTAGATTAGGAATATAGTCCTCCATAATAACCCATTCTCGATGTATTTCTCTCTGCTCACAAATATCCCTTAGCTGTTCCAGGCAATTGAGAACTTCTTCCTCCTTGGTGGATGATAGTTTCAATTTCAAGGAAGCAATAGTGATCATTGTATTTCGGTCTTTCCATTCCTCAATTGACTGTCGCAGAGTTTTATTCGGCCGCAACATTGTATTGTTCAAAGGTGTAGATGTCATAGGACACAAATTTCCCTCTGCCAACCACTTCTCTATTGCACACCTTTCAAAAGTATGCCCTGAAGGAGTCTCAACAGGATCAGTCATAACCTCACGAGTGATTGGGCAATAGAATGACAAAAGTGGTTCCAAAGGTTGATTGCCCAATGATTTCCGCTTTGTGAAGTACTTCTTTTCTTTTTCCTGGCGAGATGTTGCAGCGTCCGCCCTTTCTAGCAGAGCAATTATTTGGTCCATCTGCAACGCTTCAGCCTGATCTTTCCTTAACCGTGCATTATCTATTTCATTTTTGAATTCTTCAAATTCTCTTCTTAAAGCTGAGCTTTCAGTTGAAACTCCAACAGCCTCCGCAATTGAAACAAACAATTTGTTGGCATAGGAGCGATCAACATTTCTCTGTTGCATACCTGACTCTATCTTCTCTAAAATCTCTTCTTCAGCTATAGCTGTTTTAAACTCCGCTGTACGCATACTATCGATCAGCTGGACAATCTCTTCCTTTATACCCGAAGAAATGTCAAGAGAAGCTAAAGGAATGCAACTTAATGCACGGCTAATTTCCCTGGTGATATTTTCTATCCGCTTTGAAATAGACCGACAACTCAATAAGAGATAGACCTTGTTTTTCTTACTGCATTCTGAGATAAGTTGCCTTGCCTCCACTGTCTGTCGGTTAAGAATTTCTATAACATTTTCCCAGGGTGTGGAATCATTAATGTTTTTCCTATTGATCTCCTTAAGAAAAGGAACAATACGATTCAGATAAGCTGAAAGTTCTGCAAAACTCTTTTTCTCTATAAAGACATTCTTGGAAGTAAGTACTAACTCAATGATGACCTCTATAGTTGAAGAGAGGAGTCCCGCAAACGGACCAAAAGAAGGACCCCCAATCACATCTGGCGCCATGCTTCACCCACGAAAAACAGTCAAGGACCAGAATGGAGGCTATCCCATGTGAATCTGATCAATCTAGGAAGTCTACAGTCAATCTAGCAAGTAATAGTTCCACTGGAGGAAAAGCCTTGACTTTGCTTCATCTTGCCTCAAGAAACCTTCATTATAGTTTCCAAGCATCCAAATCAGAACAGCCACTTAAAGTTGGAAACACACACAAAATATTCTAGCCACATCTCAGGATTAAAAGTTAATGGGGTTGGATTTCATCTCCAAACTATATATATGCTTGTGAATTCAAAGCAAGGCAGGCAAACTATCTTTTGGTTTTAGCTTGAAAACTCAAAAGGCTGGAATTTTGGTAAAAGTTTCTCAATTTTAAACCTTTTCAAGAACATGAAATAAAAAATGCTAAAGATCAAGAAAAGGAATTTATGGGTTATGTTTATACATTCATCTGAAGCAAAAATGAACAGAAACAGCAGCAACGAGACTTGTCTAAGTCAACGAAAATCATAGTAAGAAGATGACCTGATTAAGGGTTACAAAGTCTTGGCAAGAATTGGAAAATTTTGACAGCCCAACTCAAAGGATCAGAAGCTTTGTTGACCTGAAAAAACCAAACGGAAAAAATGGAGACCCAACTCCAAGATACATGGTATTTTTTAGAGTTACCAAGAAACAAAATGCAGGCGAAAATTCCAGGAAGTTATAATAAGACCATTAATAATTCACAGAAACATTGGCTTGAGGAAAAGCCACAGGATTGGCCCAACAGAAGCAGCTTAACTAACTAAGTATATGAGAAATTGCATTGAACATTCCAAGTGGTCCAGTACATGACTTGGTGGTAGTAGTAGTAGTAGTATTATTATTTAGGGTGTATTTTTGCATTGACTCGTTCCCATTAAATATTGTAATTGCTCTGATTGGGCAAGTTTCTGTAGGGCATCTTCCATATTTTTTCTTTTTTTTTATTTTTAAATATCTAATTACATATCTAATTATTGCCTCCGTTTAAATTTATTTTGTCTTACTTTCTTTTTTAATCTGTTTAAAAAAAATATCTATTTTTTTTTACAACTCTTCAATCTCAACTTTTGATATGTCATGTTTAAGACCACAGGATTATAGAATATTTTTGGTACATTTGACATATTTTTATTTTAAGATCACAAAATTTAAAAATATTAATTATTTTTTAAACTCTGTGTCAAGTCAAAATTAGAAAACAAATTGAAACAAAAGAAGCATTAATTTCTAATTATCGGAATTTTGACCTTTTCACGTCATGAAGTTACTGGAAATGCTTTGTTTGGACAGTGGACTCGAGCTGTTGACTTATGAAAGGGGGAAAAAACATCCTATTGTGTGTCGTAGAGGCAGAAGGTCACGGTCGTGTTTCAAGGGGAAAAGCGCGTTCATGATTTGGCTTAGATTTCCTCTGGAAAATCTTTAATATTTATCGGAATGGACGGTAGTTTCTCACCTTATTTACTTTTGAGCATCTCTAGCCATGTCTGAAAAATTGAGAACAGAAAAATGGGACAATAACATATTATAACAAGTTGTATTATGTATTTAATTTTACGAGGGTTACAATCTTTAAAGAATTTGCAATTTTAGGAGTCCCTTACGAATCTTCTCTTCATAACTAAGGGGTCGTTTGATAGCTGATTTGGAGGTGAGTTATGCAGGTAGTAAATTCTATAAGTTATGAGAAAACTTATGTATTAATTTATGCAAGATAGAGGTGGAATAACTAAATCTTACATAAAATAATACATAAATTCCCTCAAAACTAATCCTTGTATTACTAATACATGCATAACTCTAATCAGCTACCAAACGACCCCTAAATTTAAGAGCCTTTCAACTTGACCTTAATTTGATGAAGTTAGTTTGATTCAAATGTCTGAAAGCTTGATCTCAAACTTGTATTAGCATCACAAACATTTTAATATAATCGTCACGAACAAGGTGAGATTCAACTGTCGCAAAATAGATGGGTTGAACTCACAAGTTTGAATGTTCCTTTAAATCTTGGCTTATTTCTTAATTTTGGAAATTTGAAATATTTATATAAAACGCTTGAAACTTATGGAGAAAAATACTTGAAGTATTTATTCTTCAGACCTCTCACTTGTGATTTCTAATGATCCTTTGAGCTTAAGCAGAACTCTATTTTGTAGTTGTGAAAGATAAACTGTGATTAGAACAAATTGTTTTTCTTTAATTTAATTGGTCTACAGATCAAGTAGATTGAACCAGTAATAAAATCACATCTAATTGGCCAAACCCCCGAAACATGTCACTTGTAATTATCCACTTTTATTTGATTTGGCACGCCACGTATATATATAAAAGAGAGACAGCCCGGTGACATGGCGCTCTTCTATGCCAGACTGCCAGTATTGTTATTTATCTTTTTTCACATTTTTTTTGCCTTTTATTTTCATTCACTACAAAAAAAAGGGGTAATTTGAAGAGGTTGAAAGTTGCAATTTGCGGGGGTTTTAGCCTCCACTAATTGCTTAAAGAGGCTAAAACCATGCGAATTGCAACTTTCAACTTCGACAAATTAATCATTTTTTTGTAGTGATTTTCCTATTCGTATCAATTTAAAAAGTTTCAAAACAGAACAATGCGATGGTCTGTATAACGGTACATGCATTCCTTAATTCAAGAGGATACCACTAACTAATTTGGCATGAAACGATGCATCAAGTGACGTTTAAGGCCCGCATGGATGAAACGGTCGTCTGTTACTTTGGCCGCAAAGGGAAGTTCTCTTTGTCGAAGAGTAAAGGGACATTATATTTTCTATCCTCGGTTAATTTCTACTGCTATTTCCATTTGCTCACCATGGTACGCACAAAGGTTGGGATTAAAAGAATAGCGGATAAAGCTAAAAGGCATACCCTTTTCACAAAACCTCGACAGGGTCCTTTTAGGAAAGCCATGGAATTGGTGTACAGATGCGACACTTAAGCGGCTGCAACGTTTTCTTTTGTCAGGGTGGCAACATCTTCGCCTTAGGCCATCCTTCAGTTGATGATGTTTTGACCCGTTATATTGCCGCCATGTCTGCTCCAGAAAAGAAAGGACACGATGCAATTATTGAGACAAACGAAGATGAAGAGACACGGTCGTTCATCTTAAAGACATAGGTACGAAGGAGTTTAGCAATATTGGAGGAGATGAAGAAGAAAATAGTTCTATACATGTTTAACCTTGAACTGAATTTACTTAGTTGTATACATCAGATTTTTTAGGTTCACTAGTCTCTATAAACGTGCAGTTGCATGTTACTTCCTATCAATTTATCACACACAAAAAAATGTTATCTAATTTTACTTGTAATTACATTATATTGCAAAAATGTTATTAGACATTAATTTTAATAGTTGGGTAAAAGATGTTATTAGAAAATTTAACATTCCCAATTTCATAATAACTAACTTTTCAAGTTTACAATATGTAGTGAAAAATACTTTAACCCTACAAACTTAAAATAGAAATAATGCACATTCGATAACCTATCAAACTATCACGCCTCTCACCTTAATGACCCACCTTCTTTGCATATTGTGGTGTTATTAGATAGTCAGATCCATTTTGAAGAAGAAAAACTTAGATATTTTAATCTCAATACATCATCTTCAGTTGTTGCTAGTATACAAAGTGTCTCTTCATAAGTGACTTTAGCATCCTCCAATTTTATTATATCCTTAATAGTTTGTTCTATGATTTCTTCAATTCCTTTTATTTGGAAAAAATTATCATTAATTTCTTACTCCGAAAGATCGGTTGATGAATGTGCTTAGAGTTACCATTGATTATTGAAATTAGATTTGTTATGAACATAATGTCGTTTAGTGACTGAATATTAATGAAACTCAAATGATATATATTAGTCAATGCCATAAATGTTAGAATTTTATACAACACATTTTCTATTTAAATGAAATATGCTAATTTTGCGGGAACCAATATTTAGGCATTATTCAGTAAAAAAAGATTTTTTTTTCTTTTTTAATCTTATAGTAATGTTTTCTAGTACAACCAGGTAATTAAGCTTTCTTCCTGAAACCTAAAATTGCATTTCATAGTGTTCTTGTTTACATAGGATCAACATGATTTGTACTTTGAAAACATGTGGGATTCTTTATTCAATATGATTGTCCAATTAGCGGAATTAATAAAGTATTGGAACTTTACAGTCTAGTACTAATTTAAAATAATTCTTATGATTAGTTGATTTCAAATTTTTAAATATTATTAAATATTATACGATTTTATCTGAGATGAAATTTTCTCCTTAAATGATATTTTGTAGAAAATGGCTGCCAGTGATGTTATTGTAATAGAATTCCTTTTCATATAGTGGTTACGTGACCGGAAGTTCACTTTTTGACCTTATAAAATTGGTTTAGTTTGCAACTTCATGTATATATAATATTTGTAGAGATTAAACTTGATTAGGATTAAAAGTCTGTGTAAATTCGAATTACGTATTATTCTTTGAATAAATAATCTAGTTTTCAAAAGATATAAAAGTCGTTCAATATTTGAAGGATATTTTGGTCAATCAACATTTATATTCATGCTTTTAAAATAGTACTAGTTTCTATGAACGTGCCTCGCACGTTAATATCATGACAATTATTAGCAAGTGTTGTGGATCAAAAGATCTTTTGTAAATATCAGAATTATAAATAGATGGTAATCTAAAGTGAATTTGCATATTAATCAATAACTCAATTATTGAAAGTTTTGGTCCTTAAAATCATAATGCATCAGACCAGTTCAATCCTACTGACATTTTGCAACTTGAATATTATCATAAAAGTCGAGAAATTAAAACAAAAATTAAGGGACAAACATATTATTGTTTGAGAATATCCAAGAATCGAGAGAAGGAAAAATATGTTAGTTAATCATGAATGCAATAAATATTAAACCAAACTAAAGTTAAAATTCACCTGTATTGCATAAAATTGTTTTGAAAGTGACATTGACCAACAACTCCTTTTGCAAATTAATATTACTGTATTGCCAATAATGTTGATCTATATCTCAAGTTCAGGATGGAGTTTTCAAAATCTTGATACAAATAATATAATCATTTTTACTCAAATTCAAATATAACAAAACTCAAGCTTTGTCCAAATCAAAGTAACATAATTTATATTCTGCATATCTAGTCGTATTAAGTCTTGCTATTTGAACCTATTAGCTTTCGTATTTCCGTTCTTGTAGAATTGATATGGTTTTAGAATTCTCAATAATTGATGGAACATAGTTGTGGTCCATAACTTATGGAGTACAAACTAATATAGGCAAAAAGTTACCGATTGGTCTTTTGAATTACAATTTGTTATCAACATTAATATTTTTTTTTATTAAAGATGGTAATTAAATTATTTCGTTTTCTTAAACACAAAACACAAAGCTCTACTTTTGAGCTCTATCTGGTGCTCAATTTAATAGATTATAGCACTAAGCGGTACTAAGAAGATAATGCTTAAAATCTGTTGCATAATTGATTAGGTTTCAAGCAAAGAGTCTGTATGTCTGCTAATGGACATAACTTGACCTAAATAGGATTGGATTTTTAGAATTTGTGTTTACGTTAATAACCGGCTACGTTATGGCTTTTTTTCAATGACAATTTTATCCTTTTCTAATCAAAGTTAAAGCTAATAATTAAGGACATAAAAGTCGTTCTATTTTCGTCAACCAACATTTTATTCATGCTTTTAAAATAATATAGAAGATATAACGTGTCTCGCACGTTATTCCCTGTCAACTATTATAAAAATTGTATTTAAAGATAATAATCTTTCTGTTATTTCTTTGGTCCTAAAATATTTATTCGATAACTCTAGCTTAACGTAATTTTTTCGGCGGACAAAACCTTAGTAATTTCTGCTATCTGATTAACTGTGTTCTCTAACTTCATTCATGTTCACTTATCTTAACTTTTGCTATCTGTTGTGATTTAATAAAAGGAGAAGAAACGTCCGGCCGTTGAATATGTTAACAATGTTATGTTAGCAAATGTTTGATCGTTGAATATGTTAACAATGTTATGTTAGCCTATAATTTGTCTACACGTGTTACCATTTATACTCATAAAATTAATTGATTAATACGCGATTTTTTTCTTTCTTTTTTCTTTCTGTTTTTTTTTTCCTTCCTAAATTAATTATTTATGTTGGTAGACACCTTATAGTGTTATTTTTCTAAATGGAATTGTATCTCATATCATATCAATAAACTATTGACTTGCTTTATCACGTCATATAACAGCTTGTATAATTTATTTGAAATTGTTTGAGCGAGAAAAAAGACGAGGAGGAGGTTATACAAACATGTTATCTCGCCAAATAAAACTCGATCATCACATGAAGCTTGTTATCAAGTCAATCTTTACATCCCGCCCAAAAATAAAGACAATTGTAACGTATTACATAGTTATAATCGAAAATAAAAAGTAACCAACGCAATAAGAAAATTGAAAGTATTATTTGGACCAAAATAGCTCTTTTAATGGAAGAAATTTTCGGCGATAATAAGTGAAAAACACTTCAATACTTGTCGGATAATACCAATTACCAACAACCATAGGACTTGCGGAGAAAGTTATTGGCGGACAAATATTTGACCAATACTTTTTCCTACCTGATTAAATTGAATACTCTTGACTCCGTTTATAATTCTTCTACAATTTTGTCCTGTTAAATTTGTGTTAACTATGACTTTTAAAACTATTATCCACGTGTCCTTAAACTATTAGTCTTAAGCTTACAAAAATTAAGACTTAGAGTCCGCTTTGAAATTTCCCTCCGTAAAAAAACTTAAAACCATAAAAAAATTGGAATATTTAGTCAATTGGTTGAAAAGCTCTATGTGGTTCCCAACTTGAATAGCTTAGAATATTGTTTGTTTGGCTAATCATACCTTTAGTTGACACTTGATTTGAATAACTTGAATAAGTACGGGAGGGTCAGATCTAATATTAAGTGTTTAAATATGTATTTATTGTTTTATTTTTACGGTGTATTCTTTTCAAAAACAACAGTTAACTTAATATATTGCTTAATATTGATATATTAGAATTAATTAATGTATCTAAATAGTTAATTAACCTTGTAGAATTTATTAATGTACCTAAATAGTTAATTGACCTTGTTCAACATAACATCTATTAGTCAAACCTTACAGCTTCCAAATATCTATACAAACCTTCGCGGATTAAAATAACATAAATAGTAAACGGTGGAAGAGATAATCAGATCAATATAATGGAAAATATTCCATTTAAAAAACATTGCTCTGGTTATGAAAATCTCCCGTAGAAGTATATTATCCACCATGGAAATACCGTGGAAGTAGAGTTAGAACTTGATTAGGAATAGAATCCGACGCAAAGTCGTATAATTAGGCAAAGTTTTAATAATTAATTTTACAATATTATCCAACATGGAGATATGTTTAACAAATAATTTATTATTTGAAGGGCATAAAAGTCGATCAATATTTGAAAGATATTTTGGTCAACCAATATTTATATTCATGCTTTTAATATAATATAGATTAGTGAGTTTTTTTTTTCTTTTTTAACTTTGAACACTAAAATTGCAACTTGAAAACTAAAACTAAAATTCATTCCTATTGTGAAAGGAAAGCAAAGAATAAATAGAGGTAGGCAAAAAATGAATATAAAACAATAACGGCAGAAAACTTGAAACAATCATTTGACGAAGCAGTCTATAAATGTGTCCACCAAATTGGTAACAGATCCAAAAATCAAAATTATGAATCATGTTCTCAAGACATTTTTATGCAAGTATAAGAGAAAATTAATATTTTTCTAAATAAATATACGTGTAATCAGATATATCTACTAAACAAGCATAATATAACTAATGTAAATTTTGTAAAATATTTAATAAATTGCTTTTTAAATATAATTCTTGCCTTTTATATTTTTTATATATTCATAAAAAGTTTCAAATTAACAAGAAAATCAATAAGGTGATGTGACACCCTCTATGACTTCCATTGCTATTTATCTTTTTTGTCAATTTTTTGGCCTTTTATACCTCATTTTATTTATTAAAAAATTCATAGAAAAAGAACCTAATTCAATACAAGCATAAAAAGAGTAGTTATTGCAATTAAATGCTCAATTTTCATATGCAAAGAGAGCTCAACGTTCATCTGGAAAAAAAGGTTAACCATAATTAGATATAAACATAAACATCTTATTTATTGCAGTCTTTATGACGACATTAATTACAAGTTAATGTAAGAAAAGAATTCCAAAAATAACTTTTCAACTGAAGGAAGTGGCGAAGCCTTTTCTCTTCTTTTCTTTTTCACTAGTAAATTTATCCGCGCTTCGCGCGGTTGAATAAAACATAAATTTATTCAACAATTTTTTTTTTGTTTTCCACCCGGTGTCCGGTACCCGCATTGGAGCCCGACTATATCCGAAGTCGCCGCCTAGGGTCTCATTCGAATGAAAACGCCCCCTACCAAGGATTTTTCCGTACTTAGAGCTCGAACATGAGACCTCTGATTAAGAGATGAGCAGTTCATCTGCTGCACCACATCTAACTAATGATAACATACTACTGTATATTCAACTAACCCACTAATGTTGTAATCTGTTTGTAATTGCTGTTTGTAATTGGGAACATTCTCATCAAATGCAATATCTACTGCGTACTTTAAACAAAGACCAAAACAAACTGATCTTAGGTTCAAAGAAACATTAAATATTGCTATAATATTGAGGAAAAGCAACAACGAAAAAAGATCAAATTGAATAAAAGGTTGTTTTTTCAAATTGAAAGGATATTTCCTTTCCATTACTGATTGTTGCAAGTATTCACTCACCACTGCACAAAAACGGAATCTTTACTACATATCACTGACATTATAAACCGCTTTCACGACTTCGATCCCGTGGAAAAAATGCGCAATCTCTGATCATTATTGTAGTCCCGTGAGTCAAACCCTTCTTTACTCTTTCAAGAGCACTCTTAAACTAAAATGAGTAATCAAAAAACGATGATATAATTAACATTAAAAAGAAAAAAGTATTACGAAATGATAAGCAAACCACTATTCTTTTATTATGAGAATGAAGAGGATCATAATCGGTCATATCAATATAATATGTTTTCTTTTATGATAATGTGTTTAGATATAATATGCACTGCTATATATATATATATATATATATATATATATGCGCTCGTGTTACCAAATTACCGAGGCTTTAGGATAGCACACACAAGTTATTTGTACAGTCATGTGCCATTATTAAATTTAGATTGATTGTGGCTTGATATAAGAGTGAAAAAAGTTAATTCAACAAATAGTGAAAAAACAAAAGGAAAAAATACATTAAAATAAAATCCAATAAGAAACTTTAAAGCATAGATAAGCAAAGGGGAGTGCGGGCAAATAAATCTCCATGGATAATGTTTAGGTAGTACATGTTATGCTTTCTACGGAAATCATGCAAGCGAAAATGCCAGTGGCATCTCATGGCTCATGTAGTCAAATAATCGACATTGGAACCTGAATATTAAGTCAAGCACCTAATACCAAGCCAAGTAAGTACCGTCACCACTTTATGATTCCCTTAATAGCTGTTATGAACAAATTAAAAGAGAATAGCGTAATTAAGCATATAAATGAAGTGAGAAAAAAAATTAAGAAAAAGACAACTCGTCAATTGAGAAGTAATAACAATAAAAAGAATTAACAATTACTTTAGAGAACCTTAGTAGGTGAACCACCACAAACAACAAAAGGTGCTACGTTGTTGCAGCTTTGGATATTTGAAGAGCGGATAACAAAGTGCTCTTCACCTCATTGATAGTGAAGATTTAATAATGAAAATCAAGATGAAACAATTTTTGCAATGATAGAAAAGACAAACTCAAGTACTATAATTAATTTAGGTTCTAGATTTCTTTTTTTCAGGCCATATATATGCCTTGAGAATTGTTGTGATTCTTATAAAATTCTCCTGCACTATGTTTTAATGCAATAACTTCAATATTATTCGGATATATTTTATTTTTTTATGGTATGACCTCAATACTATTCAAATAAATTTTTAAAGAACAAAGGGACAACCAACGAAAAATGTTTGCAATTCCATGAGACTTAAGAAGTTTGTTGATGGCTAACCTTTTCAGCAAGTATCGCCCTAAGTACTTCCACTGTCAAGATATGTTAGACACAAGCTCCAAAGAGACATAAATTACCGAAAAAATGGTGAAAAAATAGTTTCGGACAGAATTTGCACCATATCTATCGTCTGAGATTTTTCCCTTTATCTGTAATCGCATAGATACGTCGAATCTTACCGGCCCCTGTCCAATAAGTAAACATGTGGCAACAAAAAAAAATACTAAGAAGACATAGACAATTACATAAGGGAAGGGATAAGATAAGTAAAGAAAAATATAGTACTTACCGAATCCAAAGCCATAACATGGTCTTCAGGAATGTGATCATATCTTCCTAATAGCTTTGGAGTTGTTAATGGGAGGGTAACTAAAATTATAGTAAGTGGTAAAAAAATGAAAGGGAACATGAAGAGTGTGCAGTTATTGTCACTTAACCACCCTTCACCATTATCTTCTCCTAATAAAAAGAACAATTACACTCATTCATAATAAAACGTTACAACCCTTATAATTGACCATTAATACATTTTTTCTGTAGGAAGAAGAAAATAAATAATTAATAGGAAATATAAAGATAAAATGTCAAAAAAAGGAGAAAAAAGATAAATAGCTTTCTAGGCCATAGAGAGGTGACACATCACCTTGTCTATGTCTAGCTTTATATTATATATAGATTTTAAATTTTTATGTGCTAGATTGAAAAAAAAAAAAAAAGAGTCAGATTTCTTAACTAGGCAAATTAAGTAGAATGAAAGAAATGGACACGGTTATATACATGAAGCAAATTAATGCTATTAGTATATCCTTGAATGTGGTGATAGTGAAGGGTTAATTCTTCCCCTCATCCTCATATTTTCCCTATCTACTGTAAATAGGCTTAATGTCCTCTCTTTGGACATCACATTCCATCCATTTTTCGAGTTTCTTAATATATTTTTTTAACTTTATTTTTATCAAGTTGAAGTAATTTTTAGGCAATACAAAAATTAGATAAGTTGGTGTTAAATCTGTGCAAACATCCCGACGGACAACAAAGAAAAAAAGAGGGGCGATAATATGAGGATGAGGTGGAAAGAAAGTATGTTCATATATATTTTGGTGTTGGTTAGTTTGAATATTGATATGAATTGTTTATATTTTGGTGTTGGTTAGTTTGAATATTGATATGAATTGTTTTATATTTATGTTTTCAGACCTTTGGAGCTTACAAATGTGAAGGCAAATTTAGTTATCTCCCCTCCACATTCAAGTAAAAACTTTGTTCATTATACTCTTTTCTTGACATTTTTGTGTATTTATTTTTATGTTAACTCACTTATTTTAAATTTTCTGTCAATTTTCCTTAGCCAATATATTTTCCTTGGCCAATATGTTTTTTAATATTTTTCTAATTTTGATTATCATGTGTATATATATCGCACTAAAGGTCTAAATACTTTTGGATGCAAAATTTTTATCACATTATTTTTTCGTCATCTTATCTGAAAGTGTTCTCCGCCACTAAAAAAATGTTCAATATTTATATATGATTTTCTTATTGAAATTTACATGCACCAATTTAGAGTGATTTTTTCATACATAATCTATAATATTTTTCACAAATTCTCTCGGCAAAATAATTCTATACATTTTTTTTAAGGATTTCAATCTTAGTTTTTTAGAATATACAAATACACTAGTTTGAAATAAGCACAAACTTGAGCTTTTAGTATAGCATGGCATCTAACGAACCTTTGAGCTAATGAAATGGGCTCTTCATTTGCATCCGAACTAGATGGATAACCCGATGAAATGAATTTTTAATTAAATCCACAAATATTGAACTTAGCTCAAGGACGAATGAACATAATAGATCTTTATAATTTGCATAGGAGAAAATGACCCTCTATAGGTTTCTTGTGTATTATTTTAAGGTTTCTTATGTATAAAAATGAATATCTCATGTGAAAAAGACATACAATTAAAGTCAAATTAAACCTGCAAATCAGTTGACCCCCGATAATCCTAGGGGCACCTTCATAACTACAAGTCTACAATATAATCAATAAAAAATTAGTATAGTAGAAAAAAGGATTTATCTATTCCTTTCTAAGTTAATCTGTTACAAATATTGACTTGCGAGCGATAGGAAAATTCTCCTTTCCTTGTTGGAAGACAATTGAAAGCACGGCACACGTTGTCCGAATACATACAAGATGAAAATATCACGACCTTTGTTTCTGTATCGTTCATACATGATGCTCCCAAATGTCAATTAATACATGGAGTAAGACTTTATGAAGAGAGCAAATTCCACAAGGACAAGAATTCCATAGAAAAAGAGTGTCTTCTATAGGCCTTCAGTAGAAATGATTCACAAGTAAAATACGCAACTTGTAGTCCTTTGCTCAATAAATGTCACATCAAAGTAAAAATACTTTGAACAACTAATAATAATTTCTTGATATACAAGAGTTCATATTTAAGAGAAGGGAGGAAGAAGAGCTTTTCCTCACTTCTCTTTTTCTTCTGCATTAATTAAATGTTTTCCTCATCTCAACAGGTCAATTTGAGGCTAAATAGATTGATAGACAAAAGTTGGTGTTACTTGAGACTAGATAGAGGGCTGGACACAAGTCCACTTAGTACTGCGATAGTTACTTTCACCTAATATTGAAATATTATCCACGTGAACTATTAAGTTATGCTATCCAAGTGAACTATTAAGTTATAAGTGACGCACATAAAAGCTTAGGCTTCCATAAAATAACAATTGCATTAAGCCACAAGCAATCAAAACACCTTTATTACTGTAAATCCACACAGGCTCTTTGAAATCAGCTGCTGTTATGCTGTAGGAGATAGTACAACAACTGAAAGGACTAACATGAGATAGATTCTTGAGAGTTCTCAATATCACATGTCTGGAAATGATCCTCTTAAGACTTTAACTGTGTATGATCTCCAACTTTGTGTTCTTGAAGATCGTGGAAAAGGTGCACCAGAATGCCAAGGTGCCAGACTATGTTTCTTAGAAAAAGAACACCAACTACTTCACTCTTGGTTCCTACAAGAAAATTTAGTGAGAGGCTAAAAGAAGAGGATAGGACTTTCTAGCCAATTAAAATTCACACAGGACGACTGAAAACTTACAGCAGACACTTCACTTCAATATGGTTGCAGAATAGCTAGCCCGATTTAAATGAAGAAGAATATATCGTGCAGTTAGCTCCCACAAAATTGCTTTAAATCTTATATAAGAACAACAACACCAGCTATGTTATAAGACTTGTCAGGTCAATTCAGTGAGTCATCAGTTAATTTCTGCAACCAAGAAGTACCATTTGTCCATTGTCATACAACTACCGCGCTCTATTTTCTTCTCATACCCAGGTTTAACAGTCATTGCATCTAGGACCAAAATCAATGTGGTTCTCTATATGTATCAGGATAAAGCAACTCAGCAAGAATTTTTATGAACAAATTCCCGATTTTCTCAAGCTATTTTCCAGTCAGTGTGAAACAAGTAATAAGATGTAAAAAGTATCTAAGATAAAGGACTTCCCAAAAGTTTTTGACAACCACTTCCTTTGACATCAATAAGACGATTTGTCTAATGTACAACATTAAGAACAAACCAAACAGAAAAACATGGAGAGTAATCACGAAAGAACCATGAAGTGAGTATTTGTAGAAAAACAAAAGATCCAAGCAATCTCAGCAAACATCCTCTAAAAGTGGATATGCTTACAGATAAAGCAGTTGATACCTTGTGAGAGTTTGTTACTGAAGGACTAAGTTGTTGAAGGTTAAATGATCAAAGTTGGGAATCACAAGGATCAAAATCAAATTTTACCAATTACTGGGGGCGAAAAAATCCAATTTCCCAGAAAACAAATCCCTAGAGTTTAGACGTGAAGAAAATCCAAGTTTTGCCACAGAAATTAGGAAACTATGTTTTTAGTTATGTGCAAGGTTCTAGTAAGTATATAAGAACTCAGTGGAGTTATCCTACTCTCACAAATGGAAATATGTTGGATTTGGACCAGGATGATGTTAGATGTCATATACTAAATATATAAGATGCCTTGAGAAGTAGTCTTCATAAACAAGACAGAAACACTACAAGTGGTAAGAAAGAAGTTTAGGAAATGGCAAAAGTTATATTGATTTGTTTCATTAATCAAATGAAAGCAAATGGACAAAGGAAAAGAAAACCCCCTCTATATTTCGGCCAGCTATTGGAACAATTTTGGAAGCAACTTTGACATGCAGCAAGGTATAATTTTTTTGCTTGGAATAGGCATCATACTCTAGGTAGACAAATTTTCCAAGGCTCTGTTTTTTGTCTTCCATTGATATCTCATTTTTTTTGCTTTAACGTGACTGGACAAGTGCAAGAAAAGCTTTTTATGTTGAGTGCTTGAAATCTAACAACATAACACAATGTCATGGTCATAGTGTTTTTCTACTTATATGTGAAAGGAAGGGACATTTCATGACGATGTAGTGTGAACATTTATGTGAAGAGCTAGGGGATTAATTCTCCAGGTATACCCTTCCTTTACATAGACTATGGATTAGTTCATGATAAGACAAATGACATAATTTACAACAGTATTCATCATGACCTAATCTATCTCCGAGTACTAGAAGCTGTATAAAAAGTTAAAAAAACATTCCCTTACTTCCTTGACTCTTTTTATGTTGTCATCAAACAGCAAATCCCATGCTTCACATGTTCACTTTTATGTCGTCCAAAGAATATCAAGGTTCTTCTGAACTTCAAAAATGTTTGCATGAGGGATTTACATGTACCTTCTTGAACCAAGCACCGAGACCATCAACAATAATCTCATTAACAGGTGATTCTTTTGAGAACAATGCTTGCTTCCATTTTAACTTCTTGCTGTATGAGATACACAACAAGTGAAAGGACTATCATGAGATAGATTCTTGAGAGTTCTCAATATCATATAGATTCTTGAGAGTTCTCAATATCATATACCTGGAAATGGTACTCTCTTGAGACTTTAACTGTGTATGATCTCCAACTTTGTGCTCTTGAAGATGGTGGAAAAGGTGCACCACGATGCCAAAGTACCAGGCTATGTTTCTTAGAAAAAGAACACCAACTACTTCACTCTTGGTTCCTACAACAAAATTTAGTGAGAGAGCTAAACGAAGAGGATAGGACCCTCTAGCCAAATAAAGTTCACACAAGAGGACTGAAAAACTTACAGCAGACACTTCAGTTCAATATGGTTGCAGAATAGCTAGCCCTCTTAAAATGAAGAAGAATAGATAGTGCAGTTAGCTCCCACGAAATTGCTTTCAGTCTGATGTAAGAACAATAACACCAGCTGTCTTATAAGATTTTGTCTGGTCAATTCAGTGAGTCATCAGTTAATTTTCTGCAACCATTACCATTTGTCCATTGTCATACAACTACCACTCGTTTTATTAATTCTCATACCCAAGTTTAGCAGCCATTGCATCTAGGACCAAATTCAATGGGGTTCTCTATATGTATTAAGGATAAAGTAAATCAGCAAGAATTTTTCTGAACAAATTCCTGACTTTTTCAAAGCTCCGTCTTCCGATCACTAAGAAACAGTAATAAGATGTAAAGAATAACTAAGATAAAGGATTTCGCTAAAATTTTAAACAACTAATCTCTAGGGTTCAAATCTTCATAATATACATATGAATTGCATTTGACCACCATAGAGGTGAAGAAAAGCCAAGTTTTTCCACAAATATTAGGAAGCTATATTTTTAGGTACGTGCAAGGAATCCTACTAGGTATGGAGTTATCCTACTCTCACAAATGGAAATATGATCAAGTTGGACAAGGATGATGTTAGATGTCATGTACTAAATATATAAGATGCCTTGAGAAGTAGTCTTTGCAAGCAAGACGGAAAAGCCAGAAGCAGTAAGAAACAAGCTTAGGAAATGGCAAAAGTGCTACCAACTTCTATGAACCAGATGAAAGGCATCTTAGCCAGTTAGGATGCTTGCCTACACGTGAAGCATTTTTTTTCTCTGCAAATTACCAATTAGGCCAGGTAGAGAGCACTGATTTATTTCATAAATCAAAGGAAAACAAATGGACAAAGCCAATATTCTCATTAATGGGTAATTCAAGAAATAGCTAACAACACAATGTCATGGTCATAGTTTTCTTTGTACTTATATGTGAAGAAAGGAAGAGGACATTTCATCATAATGCAGTGTGAACATTTATGTGAAGAGCTAGGGGATTTATTCTCCAAGTGTGCCCTTCCTTTACACTGAACATGGATTGGTTCATCCTAAGACAAATGACATAATTTACAACAATATTGATTAACCTAATCTATTTCAGAGTAATACAGTATTAGAGCTGTATAAATAGTAAAGAAAAAAATTCCCTTTTACTTCTTTGACGCTTTTTATGTTGTCATCAAACAGCATATCCCATACTTCACTTGCTCATTTTCCAGTCTTCTTCCACAAATGGCTCCAACTTTGTCGTCCAAAGAATATCAAATTTCTTCTACACTTCAAAAACGGTTGCATAGGGGAGCATATACCTTCTTGAATCAAGCACTGAGACCATCACCAATACTCTCAGTAATGGATAATACTTTTGGTGAACCATACTTACTCCCACTTTAGAATCAGATGTTGGGTATGAATAGTGTCAGTACAAACATTTACACTTCATTCTCTGACAATATCTTACCCAAAACAGAACATACATTAGGAATATCAGTAACAAACTTGGCCACAAGGACTCCCCAAGTTTCAGGATCGACATCACCAGACGCAGCCAGTGCAAGCACCCTGAAAACTTCTGCTTTGCATTCGGAGTCAAGAAGCCCCTTAATTAAGATGGAATAAGTAGATTTGTTAGGGAGACACCCTTTATCAAGCATCTCTTCTAGAACTCTAATTCCTTCCTTGGCATTTCCAACTTTGCAAAAACCTTTGATCAACATGTTGTAAGTAAAAGCATTGGGAATGCAACCCTTGTCTACCATGTCATCCCATAACCTCCCAGCTTCATGCAACTCTCCCCTCTCACACATCCCTGCAATAAGCATGTTATATGTCAAAACACTAGGACTCGAACTCTTCTCAAACTCGTCAAATAATTTCCTTGCTTCCCGAATCTGTCCCTTCTTACAGAGCCAGTGAATAAGTGTGCTTGATATTGCATTATCTGGAGTACAATTCTTAACCAATAATTTCTTCCACAAATAACACGCCTCCTCAACCTTTCCCTCTTCACACAAGACATCAATCACCTTAGAGCAAAGTGCTGGGCTTGGTACATACCTCTTATCTAGCATATCATTAAGTAAATTAACTGCTTCACCGGACTTCTTTTCCTTACAAAACGCCTCAATCATAATTCCATACGTCACCTCATTTGGCCCAACCCCATTATCCTCCATCTCATCCATTAACTTAACCGCATCCATAAACTTCCCTTGCTTAACAAATCCATGCATCAAGATAGTATACGTCGTCGCATCAGGCAACCACCCTCTATCAACAATTTCATCAAACATCCTCTTCGCACCCACTAAATCACCGAGTGTCACATAACAACCCAAAATGGTTGTATAGCTAACCACATTAGGAACTATTCCCATCACAGGCATCTCATCAAGAACTTTAATCGCACTACCAATATCGCCTTTCTTACACAAAGCATTCAACAAGATATTACAAGTAAACACACTAGGCATTATATTCAACTTCTTCTGACAATTCTTAAACAAAGCATAAACCAAATCATACTCTTTATTCTGTACAAAAGCATTCAACAAAGCATTAAATGACCTAACTGACCTGTGAACACCAAACTTTTCGATTCTCAAAAAAGTCTTAAGTGCCAATTTAGGCTTACTAGCAATCCCATAATTCCTTATCACATTAACAAACAAAACCTCCCCACATTTAATACTGGAATTCCTTAATTCAGCTAAAAGGGTCTCTACTTTATCAAATTCCCGTGCACGACAAAGCTTGTTGATAATGGAGAGGTAGGTTTCGTAATTATGGAAAAAACCAGGGTGGAAATTGGCAGCATGGTGAAAGATTTGGAGTGAAAGGTTAACATCATGTTGGGATTTGACTAATGAGATGAGTGTTTTATGTGTGAGGAATCTAGGCCATGGTTTGACAGGTGGTGTGACTGTGTAGGAATTGAGGAGTTCTGATTTGGATTTAATGGTGGAGAGGTGCTGGAAAGACGGGTGGGTCTTAAACAAATGGGTGAAGTTGATTGAGGTGTAGACACGCCGTCTGTGGCAGGCAAACTTTGGGGAAATTAACATGGCTAGAACTCGGAGACTACGATGTTGGCTTCTGTAGTTTTGTTTTCTTGTTTAACCGCCGATACGAGACCAACTTCTTGCTTTTTACATTTCTTTCAAAATTTCTCTTAACCAGCCTTTTGTTTCAATATTGTAATATTATACTAGGTCTTACTCACTCTGTTCCTTTTTTGCCCTTAAAGAGAGGTTGACCTATATCACATTAAGAGAATATCAGAATTTCTTTGTTGAAATAAATCTACATTTTTAGCATAATCAAGACTACTTTCAGAACCGTTAGTTGCCTTTGTTTTCTTTCCTAAAAAAACAAAATAATTGTGTTGCAGAAAAGTGAAAGTGGTTGTTCCTAATTTTCGTATTATGGTAACATGTGTAGTGAGACTTACCTGTCTAGTGTTAATTCGCACCGAATGTCTACTCCTAATTAAATATTTGACCTTAAAAAACAATAAATCAAAGTGAAAATCCATATCACTCAATTAAATTTTTAAACAGTATTCATGCAATATATGTCTTACATTCATTTGCGTGGTGATATAAACACCCAATGCGATAAATTTTAACTGTTATTCTCATCATCAACACTTCATATCCCACACAGCCCAACACATAGTATATACTTTCAAGTTCATGCAAATGGAAGAGATAAAGGAAGTTCCTAAGATGGCTTGTCAGTGTGAGTTAGATAGGGCCAATGATATTACAGTAAATCAAATAATTTAATTATAGTGGTCACAAACTAAAGACAAAGTGATATGATTAAGTACTAAAAATTTATATGTGAAACACATCTTTTGCTTTCATTTGACAAAATATTAGCACTAGGTGATTGTGGTAAGAAAAAGGGTGAGAGGGGGAGGACAATTTGTCAACCACCAATATAGCACATGTTCCGGTTTTTTTTTTGGGCCTGTACGTTAAGGCCTAAGGAAAGCTTCTTTGGGCCCGCACCACAATAAGTTTTGCCAGCCCAGTTCCGACTGTGACCTGCTAGTTGGTACACAAACATGCTACTTGCTAGTACACTTGACGGACAAGTGAAGATGGATTTTGGACCATTAAAAGTTTGATGTAAACGATGATTGTGCTGTTTTCTGTAACCATAACCAAAAATGACCATGAATCTTGATTGTGTTGTTTGTAACCATAACTTAAAATGCCCATAACTTTTGATATGACAAATTGCAAAGATGTTAAGATACACACAAGATTAATGATAAATTGTGTGTTCTCAAGTCGGAAATTTCAACTATTCCGGTCATTTTAGAGTCCATATAACTTTTTCATGTACAATATTTGCATAGCTGTTTCTCCTTAAGTGGTTGCCGTTTGGCACTGATAATTTACAAACTTGTTGCTCTGTCGTATTTACGTTAATGCACTTTCCAATGGTACATAAATAAGATATTTCTAAGCCTTTAATAGAGAAGAAAAGTACTACTCAATAAGTTTGGTTTTTTGGTTCAAGTTTGATGATTTTCTGAGTCAATTATGAAAAGCCAGTTTTGAGGCCTGAGGTAGGACTTAGGAGTAGGGTAGGCGTAGTTGTTAGTGTGATTTGCACAAATAGGACACTCGACGTAACTTAAAAGGGCGTTCTTTCGTAGGACAACCAACGTAAGTTGCTATAGTTATTATAGTTACTTTATTCCATCAGTGCTAAATATTATCTTTTCGTTCTGAATTTCCTAGTATTCTCAAAGTTTAAAAATGTATTCAATGTTATAAAATAATATTAAAAGTACACGGTAATAAGAAATATAGCCAAACAAGTTGGGGGGGGGGGGGGGGGGAGGGGATATTTTATTGCTCTTTCAATTGTTGTACCAATGAACTGAATTGACTTTCTATTTATAGAAGAAAAGAAGCAGTTGCAAGGCTTTTCAGGAAGCTGCTGCAAGATTTTTCAGAAGCTGCTGACAATCTGCCTGCTTGAGCTACTTGCAAACTACCTGCTTGATTGCAAGCCTGAGGAAGCTGCTGCTGCAAGGCTTTTCAGGAAGCTGTCTGCTTGAGCTACTTGCAAGTTACCTGTTTGATTGTAAGCTTATCTAGTTGACTGTGTATTTGAATGAACATTCATTATACGGTGTATTTATAACACTCCCCCTTGGATGTTCATTAATAGATTTGTGCCTTGTTAAAACCTTACTAGGAAAAACCCAATGGGAAAAATCCTAGTGAAGGAAAAAGAGTACACGTATCTAGTAATACGCATTGCTAGCTGCCTCATTAAAAATCTTACCAAGAAAACTCAAATGGGACAAAATCTTGGCTAAGGGAAAAAAAAGTACAACGTGTATTTTACTCCCCTTGATTAAAGCATAACATAACTCTTGAAGACGATACACTCCGATCTTGTATATCAACTTATCATATCTTGAGGTTGGCAGAGCCTTTGCGATCAGATCTGTTAAATGATCATTTAACGAACGAGTTGATCATTTGCATCTTCATTACTTAGATAGAGTTGCATCATCACCATATAATATTGTTGGAATCACGCCACGTACATTCTTGACTTGCTTCATAAATTGTTGTTATCCTTCTATGATTTGACTATCATGTAAAACATCATGGTACGGCAATAATCCTTCATGCAAATAGATAATATATCTGGATCGAACTCTTATGTCGATCAGATGAATGCCCTATATATCCAAAACACTTGATAGCATTTGTTAGGATAAACACATTCATGTTAGGCTTTCATTGACAATATGTAATTGATCTTATTTCAATATCTCTATGAAGGAGAGAAATTATATCATGCTCATAGTTATAGCAAGATAAATAACTGCATCAATTGCACAAATATATGGTACGTCAGGACCAATATAATTTTCTTATTTCAATTTCTTTTAGCAGATAATCTACTACTTTTGCAAACTCTTCAAGAGCTCCAAAAATATTCAAGTCATTAACTTACACAATAATATGAAAGGTTCTGATTATTATAAAGAAACAAGGGTAAACAGGGTCATCTTTGTACCCTTTGTTAATGAAAGGTGATTAAATCACATTCACCTTACCTGGTTTAATCCATATAAGGATTATGAATAAGTTCCCCAAGAACTTGTAATGTCTTGACTGCAGGTCCAATAAAGTTTACGATTACCAAGATGTACCATATACTTGGTAATTATTTCTATGTCAGCATGCTTTAAGAGACGTAGAACTCAGATCCTCACAATCTTATACAATATTACGCGTCATATTGTATCAAAGATATCATCTGTATCGGTTCGCAATTCGACATAACTTACTGAGATCTCATCACTTCATTATTTTCAGGTACCTGAACCTACCATAAGGTTTTATGAAGTGTTATGTCATAGGCTCTTTAAGAGCACATTGCCTCCTTATTATGATCTTTTAAATCATTTGCTCCTTACCCTTTTCAAGGGTTATTACATTTGGAACCGATTGGTCTACCATGCTCCATACATGTTATAGACTCTGTCCTTCAGGGACATTAGGAGTATTTTGCAGATGAAATATGAAATAGTTACGGTCAGAAAATGCTTCCAGGATTTGATTTGAATTATCTGAGGATCATACTGTTGATAATTCACAACATATTTCGAGCTGCATATTCTCTCCTCCTTATGTTAGAAAAACTAACACATATCCCCATTTTCTTTAGGAAATCCATCTGTGTGCATCATGGTATATCCATTAATCATATACTGTGCATCAAAAGCTATAAGATGAAAATATCTAGTTTCTGACCCTGAACCAATTATGAGGGGAGAATTTATCATAATGTATTGGTTTGAAGCATACAAGTGTCGTTGTATGCAATATATCATATCTCAGACCAACATCTGAAGCTCTGTTCTCATAAGAAATGGTTTAGCTATATTATGGAGGCATCCAATACCAAATCAGCTTAGATATAAACCAGCATTATCAAGATGAATTGTCTTGATTACATATTCTGAAAATTGTGCTTCCAACTCAATTATTTTGAGCAAGCAACTTCGTAAATGTCAAACTGCCAATTGACAATAAACATACATGTGACCGTCTCGTAGATACATTTATTTAAGACATCACATCACAAGTGAAGGGGCCCACATTCACCTTTTATGCTTTTTAGAATTTAGGGATTCAGTCCCAACATTAGCTGGTGTAATCAACTTATCACGAGAACAAGCAACACAAACAAATTCTTGAAGAATCTTCTAGTTCTTCAATATATTTTGAATACTCAATTAGCACGTCAGCTTTAAATCAAGACGACCAAAATGGTCTTGTCAACTAATAAAATTATCTGTACCCGTAAACTTCAAGTTTACCATGACGAGTGCTATTTATTTTAGTAAACTTCTGGTTTACTATTGTATGAGATTTTATGTCATAAATTTTTGATTTATTGTGACATGTGATCCCATCATGCTCGGGTAACGTAACACATACGTATTTCCTACCCATAATAACTTGGAGATATTCAATCTTCCAATCAATATTCAATCTTCCAATCATTTGTAGTCTCAATATGATAACCATTTTTCTCGCTAATAAACTTCAGGTTTACTACAATTTATTTTCCGATCGTAACAATTACGATTTAGGATAAATGGTGTTATCATATATAATCTCTTCAAGAGGCTTCAATTTCAGATATCTACTACTTCAGGAGTAGATTTCAAGAGTTCTACTACTTCGGGAGTAGAATTAAGAGTCTTACTACTTCGGGGAGTAAGTTGCAGGTTTTACTACTTCGGGAGTAAACTGCAGTATATTTACTACTTTAGGAGTAAATTCCAAAGCCGTACTACTTTAGGAGTAAAACATAAAATATTCAGAATATTTTTTTCTTACATATTCTACCTCTTCTAGAGGTGGGTCGTGATATTTTCACAACCAAGTAAACGTCAGTATTGATCAGCTTTATTATTATCACATTCACTTCAGGGAATGGATCTATATTTATAGCTTTTATCAAAAGTTCTCATTCTTCAGGAATGGAACACAATCATCCGAATGTGCCTTAAGCATATCAAATCGTGATAGCCTAGAATCTCTTTTAAGATATTGCTATTTCAGGAGCAAATCAAGGCATACATATGATGTAGGGAATTTTTCTCTAAAACCATCAGTTGTAACAACAACAAGCCTATGTAAATATTCCACTCCAAATAATTATTGGCATATTAGCTACAACACGGCATAGAAATATTATCACTTCTGGTGACCACATATTTCATGTAAACTCTCATTTAGTCATTAAGGGATATGAAATTAACATCATAATCCCTCTTAACATTATTGTTCTTCAGGAATAAATTTGAGGCATAAATGATCCAGAACCAATTAGGTTCTCATGGACCCAATGAGTTGTATATTAATAGCAAACTCCTGATAGTCATATATACTCCTTGTGGGCTATCCTTATCATGTGAAACCATAAATTAAGTTATTTAAAATATTCACTTGCAAACTAACCTTTCCGTTGCAGGATATTACTGGGTATAAAGTTTCCAGCGACTTTGGTAACAAGGAAAATGAGATTGAATTGTTCAAAAATCATATTTTAGTAGCTCAGTTGGTTGACTACCTGAACTTTCACCTTGTTGGTGAGGATTTGAATTTCCACATTGTAATCTCCTCCCCCATTTGTCCTTCCCCTACCCCCTAACTAAAAAAATCATATTTTAGTTGGGTCTTAATTCCCCACGTGATATCCAAAAATATATCTCCATAATTAACAAAATTGAACATGTACATAGGCTTCCAGAAAGCCTTATGTAACTCTTATCATAGTGGAGATAATGTTGGTCCTTGACATGTAGTAATGGAGTAATAGTAATATAAGCAATAATCTTTAGTGGAATGATTTGAAGTATATAAAAGTAAAGTTACGGAACAGAGAAATACCTACCACCGAGGATAAGCAATAAATAAAAATGTAAATTCAACCCGTTCTCAACTCTCAACCGTAATTATTTGCTTCTTTTTTGGAGTAAAAGCTCACGATGGCAGAGTCTCGTGTTGATAACGTGTTATAAAATAATATTAAAAGTACATGACAATAAGAAATATAGCCAAACAAGCTCGGGGGAGAGAGAGAGGGATTTTATTGTTCTTTCAATTATTGTACCAATGAATTGAATTGACTTTCTATTTATAAAAGAAAAGAAGCAGCTGCAAGGCTTTTCAGGAAGCTGCTGCGAGGCTTTTCAGAAGCTGCTGACAAGCTGCCTGCTTGAGCTACTTGCAAGCTACCTGCTCAAGGCTTTTCAGGAAGCTACTGGCAAGCTGTCTGCTTAAGCTACTTGCGAGCTACCTGCTTGATTGTAAGCTTATGCAGTTGACTGTGTATTCGAATGAACATCTATTATACGGTGTATTTATAACATTCAACAATTTCTTTCCAATTTGATAGCTCTCATTTGTCTACAACTTCGAATGGCCAGAGCCTAATTCCATGGATTGTGTTTTGAACGTCTAATGACCTTCAACATCGTGAATGATTCATCCCGAAATTACATCTACATTTTACCAACTCTTCCCTCCTCCCCTCCCCCTTTAAGGATATATTTAGGCCTGCACAAGAAAGTCCGATCTCCCCATGTAGACCTAGCGAAAAAGTTATCCATGCATCCAAACTTAGTAATTTTGATTTAAACATTGTATATGCGCCTAAAAATTCACTAAATAAGTACAAATAATATACTTGAACCAACAAATTATATAAATAACGGTAAAATTTCAAACTCGACCCACAATATTCAAATCCTAGATCCGGCTTGCCTATCTCAATAAGGTTGTTCCTAAAAAATAAACGCGGTGAATACATTGAAAATGGCATTTCCTACATAAATGTAACTACGTACAATATGGTGTTTGGTTTAGACAATAAATTGGCAATAATAGTGTCGGTGCGGCCATTCTTCAGTAAATGAGATTCTCCCCATGATTTCTATTTTGGCCATTCAGTCATGAGTTGTTACTTCACTGGGAAATCTACAGTTACCATTCGGTAAAAGATACCGCAATATATTACGGCTTTTTGGTCATCTTCTTAACTTTTCTGTCTTAGCTTCTTTCCCAAAGCGTCAGCGCATAGCATTTTGTCGGACAGTTATCAGATTGCACTAAGACTAATTTATGTCATTATCTGAACTTTCTGAAACAGTACATTACTAAGGCCCCCTCTCCCTTTATTCTTTTCTTTTAATTCCCTTTTTACAATAGAGGGGAAGGAGAGTAAAAATGATTGATAATGCAGCTTGGAGAAGTAAATGATATCAGTTTGATCATTTTGATCCTTATTATAGCTAAAGACACACGCCGTGTTAGTAATCTTTGATGATATTGGCTCTTCTAAAGTACATAATAAATCATTTAAACGAAATAAACTATCCAAAAGAATTTTTTCGATTCATTTCACCCAATTCGACGGTGCTTACCTTAAGAAAATCCTTTTCAAGCCAATTAAACTGGCAAATGAATCAACTTTTATGTCTCCGTATTGGCCCTTACCCCTTATTTTGCACTAATTGTTGTTGAAACCATAAAATTGAGATTTTCTTAAGGTACAAATTGGAGAAATGAATCGAGAGAAGGTGACCGTCCTTATTTCAGTTGAACAATAACATAGACCAAAATGTTTCAATTTTATAAAGTAGTGATTAAAACTGTTCAATTATATATAGTTAAAGACTATACTAAAAGGACACTTAAAAATAAGGAACTGTTTTTGTCATATTCCTGAGCTCGGTTCACCTAGCGCGCTGTGAAAACGATAGTTATATTTTTCAAATTGATGCAATAGTTAATAGTATTCTGCCATTACGTAGATAATGAGCTTCATAAGGTTATGTCATTTTAATTCGGCTAAGGGTCCCATATGGTTTGTCCAATGTAGGGCCACACACCAAACCAATCAACGTTTAGCTTTTGGTTAAAAACTTTAATTATTGGAACAAGGTTGTTGTAATTATAAGGCACATAAGCTTATACGGTCCCTCCATAATCATAAGTTGCTTTCTTGAAAGGCTAATTCCCGGGCATTTCGCCTCAAATTAAGACCCCATTGTTCCTCATTAGAAATTAAACAACACACCAGTCTTTTATATAAATAGACATGACTCGTACGACGTAGCCATAATTGAAGCTTTAATGCTGACCGACATACGCACACATGTTTACTCAGTGGTCGAATTTGAAACGAGTCGTGTCAATTGTCAAGTGACTGTCCAGTGTCACCGTATACAAATGCATCAGCTAGCCTTAGCGGACCAGTAAAGTAAAGGAGTTTATTATGCTCTTCTTCTTCTTTCTGACTCCAACAGATAGTATATCATTTTGTACAAATTACATTCAATTCTTGAGTATTTTTTTACAAAAAGATGAACCGAGAAATGAGTGGTGAGGATGAGAAGCCGCAGCAGCAAGAACAAATGAGTCGTGTGAATGGGGTTCAACATCAGCATGAGGATAAAATAGATTATGTGTTTAAGGTGGTGGTGATTGGGGACTCTGCGGTTGGGAAAACACAAGTGCTTTCCAGGTTTGCTAAGAATGAGTTCTGTTTTGACTCAAAATCAACCATTGGTGTTGAGTTTCAAACTAGGACTGTTTCTATTCAGTCTAAAGTGATCAAGGCCCAGATCTGGGACACTGCTGGCCAAGAAAGGTTTGCCTCTGTTTATTTTTTTTTCTTTTCTCTCTGCTTCTCATTTGTGTTAATTGATTCATTCTTGTTCACATAAATGCCTGTTTAGTTTCCCTTCCACTTAGTTGTTGGTGTGCGAACGAAGTTAGCATAAGAAACTGATATAAGGGTAATTGATATTGTTCATGGCACGGGGCCTTTTGAAAATAAGACATGTGAGTTTGGCCTAAATAGACAATATCACACCATTAGACGAATATTTTTAAACTGTTTTAGCTCAACATTAGTTTCATGGCGACTCCCAGGGGTGGAGCTAGTAAGGGCCGAGGGGTTCATACCACCCTTTGGCGAAAATTATATAGTATATACAAGGCGGAGCTAGTAAGGGCCGAGGGGTTCATCTGAACCCCCTTTGGCGAAAATTATGTAGTATATACAAGGTTAAGATTATATTTTATGTATATATAATAAATGTTGAACCTCGTTGGCTTCTTCATGTGTTTATTTCTTTATATTTTTGACCTCTCAGTAAAAATCCTGGCTCCGCCACTAGCGACTACTATAAGCACTGTGTGTTCATTTTGCTCATAATTTTTTCAACACATTATGATTTAGCTATACAGTATTGGAGCAATTACTAGTTAAGTCAATGAAGTTGCCTAATTGGGATAATTTTGAGATATTATAGTCATGTTTAGTCAAGCTAAGCACAGTAGCCCAGCAACATGGTTGTAGAATTAGTAAATTGATTGTACCTGCTACTTTTCAGTACAGTCCCACTTAATGAGGGCCCAAATCATATTTGATTCTGTTGCTGTTAAAGATATGGTGATATCTTGTGTTCATACTATGACAACGTTATTTCAGCTACCACATGCCAATTATTTCACCCTCTAACAACTTACATTAATGAAGCCGGGGATAGTACAGGTTGCTTTCTTGGTGTGGCTGTATCAACAAATTCTAGTTTCTTACTTAAAATATTACTCTAAACTATATTTGATGAGTCCATGTGGATCAATATTAAGTTGAATGTCAACATAATAATCTAGATGAATACTTTTAACATCGAAAATTCTTCCGAATAACATTACCATATCATGATTATCAAATTTTCGCTGCATAACCTTACTAGTTACAGTATGATAATTAGAAAGGTGAGGGTGCAAAAGCAAAGGAAACAGAGTGCAAGATATTTAGCACCATATTTGTTGTCACAATAAATGTGAACTTAGCACTAAACAATAAAATAATGAAAACAAATTCAACTGTATATATCACTCGAGCTAAAGTCAGTACGTCTCTATAATGTACACTGGACCCTGTATTGGACAGGTATAGAGCAGTAACTAGTGCATACTACAGAGGAGCACTTGGAGCCATGTTAGTATACGACATAACGAAAAGACAGACATTCGATCATGTAGCTAGATGGGTTGAGGAACTCAGGGCTCACGCCGATAATTCCATTGTGATCATGTTGATTGGTAACAAAGCCGATCTAGTTGACTCGAGGGCTGTTCCAACTGAAGACGCTGTCGAATTTGCAGAGAGGCAAGGGCTATTTTTCTCTGAGACATCAGCTTTTAGCGGCCACAATGTGGAGTCAGCATTTTTGAAGCTATTGGAAGAAATATTCAACATGGTATCAAGGAAGACTTTGTTGGTGGGTTCTGATGCAAATGGAAATCACATCAAACAAACCAATAATGGGTTGCTTAAAGGATTGAAAATTGACGTTATTTCTGGTCCTGATTTTGAAGTTAGTGAGATGAAGAAATTATCTTCTTGCTCTTGCTAATGTTACTAGCTTTTTGGTGGGGTGTTAAAGTATATTTAAACAAATGGAAACTACGGAAGAGATAAATATGACGAGTGTGTCAAAATGGGCTTGTATGTCAGAAGCTTTTCAAGAAGATTATTGCTCCCTCGTGGCTTTATAATATAGCTATTGATTAGATTATTTGAGGATGTGGAGTGGTTTGAGATAAATATTTTTGTATGCCATTGATTTTGTAATGAACTTAATTTGCGTATTAATCTGTACATGATTTTCCAGAGTATCACAACAAGAAAAACAATAGAATGAAAATGTCTAGGAAGAGTATCAATTATAGACATAGTATACCATCAAGCTACTTGTTACTTGTTATGGCGGATAAACGGCTCAACATTACAAATCTCACATTTTAAATTGCATATAACCTTTAAGTGACCTATGGGCTTTGGGGGTAGTAATGTGGAAATGTAAAGATCAAATGTTCAAAGCATCAAAACATTTGTAAACTAGAAGCTTGTTTGGATGGGCTTATTTTAAGCTTATAAGCTAAAAAAAATAAGTTGGGGTAGTTCAATTTATTTTTTTTGGCTTATAAGCTATTTTCAGCTTATAAGCTGCTTTAGATAAGCTAAGTCAAACGGGCTTAATTGTTTTTTTGAGCTTATTTTAAGCACAAAATGACTTTAAACTGGCCAACTAAACACTTAAAAAAGTTGAAAACAACTTATAAGCAAGTTATAAGCCAATCCAAACGGGCTCTAAAAGCAAAACTGTGAAACATGGGTTGGTGCTTGTATAATCTTACAATTTCACGAAGTATCTTCAATATTTACAAAGAGTCCATTGCAATATAGTTTGACATGTTTTTATTTCATGCTTCCTAACAAAATTAGGACTAAGCATAGAGCTTATGAAAAGAAATTACTACACTACTTTTATTTCTCTCTCCTCTGCACTTTCTCTCTCCTCTGCTCTCTCCTAGATCTGCCCACCCACCACTCCGTCCGGCGACCATACGTCACCACTGTTCAGGTGACGCCGGCGACCAGGTAACGCCGGCCACTTTTCCGGCTAGATTTACTTTTCTTCTCTCTTTCCTTTTCTTCTTCTTCTCTTCTCCTTTTTTTTTTTTTTTTTTTTTTCTTTTCCTTTTTTAATCTGCTCCTGGCGCTGCCAGTACGCCGCTGCGCCATCGCCGGCGAGTTTTTACGGCGAGTTTTTCCGGCCAGCCCCCTCTTTCTCTCTCCTTTTCCCTTTTTCTTTTATTTTTCTTTTCTTCTTTTTCCCTCCTATTCCCTTCTCCCTTTCAGGTATTTGTGAACATTTTTCCGGCAGTGAACAGTACTCGACCGTGAACAGTGTTTTCCGGCGACAACCAGGTTTAGTTCAACTGGAGTTGGTACCTCCGGTTGCCATATTCACTATTTGTCTATACACTTGTAGTTATATTTTGCTGACTTTAGACCTTTGAATAATTTATTAGTTCATACTTATTTTCGTGGCTTTGGTTAGTGATGGTAGACTAGGGTCATGTTCTCGTTCGGGGACGGGGGCGAGGGTTAGGAGGGGTAAGTGGGTTAAAGGAGCCTCTAGGTTGAGAGTAGGGTCTTGGAACATTGGGACGTTAACGGGAAAGTCCATAGAGCTAGTTAAGATTCTTAAGAAGAGGAAGATTAATATAGCTTGTGTCCAAGAGACTAAATGGGTAGGTCCTAAAGCTAAAGAGGTAGACGGGTATAAGCTGTGGTTCTCTGGTAGGTCGAAGTATAGAAATGGGGTGGGCATTTTAGTAGATAGTGATTTAAGAGACCAGGTGGTAGAGGTTAGGAGAGCCACTGATAGGATGATGTCGATTAAAGTGGTCGTTGAAGGACTCACTTTGAACATTATTAGTGCTTATGCGCCGCAAGCGGGCTTAGGCGAGGAGGAGAAGAGGCGCTTTTGGGAGGATTTGGACGAATTAGTGGGAGGCATACCGCCTACTGAGAAGTTATTCGTGGGAGGTGATTTCAATGGGCACATCGGGCCTATTTCGGGAGGTTATGATGATGTGCATGGAGGCTTTGGCTTCGGGGACAGGAATGGAGGAGGAGTCTCACTTTTGGATTTTGCAAGAGCTTTCGGGTTGGTGATAGCCAATTCGAGTTTCCCAAAGAAGGAGGAGCACTTGGTAACCTTCCGTAGTTCAGTGGCTAAGACCCAAATTGACTTTTTACTCCTTAGGAAGGACGATAAAGGTCTGTGCAAAGACTGTAAGGTCATTCCGAGCGACTATCTTATAACCCGACATAAGCTCTTGGTGATGGATCTAGGGATCAAGATGCCGAGGAAGAAGAGGGTCGTGGATGACCGACCTAGGATCAGATGGGGGAGTTTGACCACGACTAGTGCCGTGGAGATGGGAGAGAAATTGAAGGTTATGGGCGCCTGGGATAGCAGTGGGGATGCGACAAGTATGTGGGATAGGACGGCTAGTTGCATTAGGGCGGTAGCAAGGGAAGTGTTGGGGGTCTCGACAGGTAGTCGTGGCCAGCATCGAGGGGACTGGTGGTGGAATGGAGAAGTTCAAGGGAAGGTGGAAGCAAAGAAGGTGGCGTATGCGAAGTTGATAGAAAGCAAGGATGAGGTGGAGCAGTGGACGAATAGGGAACTTTATAAGATGGCGAGGAAGGAGGCGAAGTTGGCGGTTTCGACGGCAAAAACGGCAGCTTTTGAACGCCTTTATGCTGAACTAGAAGAGAAAGGAGGGGATCAAAAATTGTTCAAGCTAGCCAAGGCGAGGGAGAGAAAGGCACGTGATGTGGTTCAAGTGAAGTGCATCAAGGACGAGCATGGCAAAGTATTGGTAGAGGAGACTCTCATTAGACGGAGATGGCAGTCATACTTCTCCAAACTCTTAAATGAAGAAGGGGACAGAGACATTGTGTTGGGAGATCTAGAACATACTGGAAGGCGTCAAGATTTTGGGTATTGCAGGAGTATTAAGGTTGAGGAGGTTAAGGGTGCTGTTCGTAGGATGCGCAGGGGAAGAGCGACCGGACCTGACGAGATTCCTGGGGAATTTTGGAAGAGTGCGGGCCCGACAGGTTTGGAGTGGCTGACTAGGTTGTTTAATGTCATCTTTAAGACGGCAATGATGCCTGAAGAATGGAGGTCGAGTGTAATGGTCCCTCTATACAAGAACAAGGGAGATATCCAGAGTTGCAACAACTATAGAGGTATCAAGCTACTAAGCCATACTATGAAAGTGTGGGAAAGGGTGGTGGAGATGAGGGTGAGGAAAGGCGTGTCTATTTTAGAGAATCAGTTCGGATTCATGCCGGGACGCTCAACTACAGAAGCCATCCATCTTGTGAGGAGACTGGTGGAGCAGTATAGGGAGAGGAAAAGGGACTTACACATGGTATTCATTGACCTAGAAAAGGCTTACGACAAAGTCCCAAGAGAAATCCTATGGAGATGCTTGGAGGCTAAAGGTGTACCTGTGGCGTACATTAGGGTGATCAAGGACATGTATGAGGGAGCCAAAACCAGGGTAAGGACAGTAGGAGGAGACTCAGAGCACTTTCCAGTTGTGATGGGGTTGCATCAAGGATCAGCTCTTAGTCCGTTCTTATTTGCCTTGGTGATGGATGGATTGACGCGGCAAATTCAAGGTGAGGTGCCATGGTGTATGCTTTTCGCGGATGACATAGTCTTGATCGATGAGACTCGTAGCGGAGTTAACGCTAAGCTGGAGGATTGGAGACAAACTCTGGAGTCTAAAGGGTTTAAGCTGAGTAGGACCAAGACAGAGTACTTAGAGTGTAAGTTTAGTGAAGCACCTCAGGAGGCCGGCTTGGAAGTGAGGCTTGGTACCCAAGTCATCCAGAAGAAAAGTAGTTTCAAGTATCTTGGGTCTATTATGCAAGGCAGCGGGGAGATTGACGATGATGTCACACATCGTATTGGGGCAGGGTGGATGAAATGGAGGCTTGCTTCCGGAGTGCTATGTGACAAGAAGGTGCCACCACAACTTAAGGGAAAGTCCTACAAAGCGGTGGTTAGACCGACTATGTTGTATGGGGCGGAGTGTTGGCCAGTTAAGGTTTCTCACGTTCAAAAGATGAAAGTTGCTGAGATGAGAATGTTGAGATGGATGTGTGGCCACACCAGGAGTGACAGGATTAGGAATGAGGATATTCGGGACAAGGTGGGAGTGGCCTCGGTGGAAGACAAGATGCGAGAAGCGAGATTGAGATGGTTTGGGCATGTGAAGAGGAGAGACACGGATGCCCCAGTGCGGAGGTGTGAGAGGTTGGCCATGGATGGTTTCAGACGAGGTAGGGGTAGGCCAAAGAAGTATTGGGGAGAGGTAATTAGACACGACATGGCGCAGTTACAGCTTACCGAGGACATGACCTTAGATAGGAGGGTTTGGAGGACCCATATTAGGGTAGAAGGCTAGTAGATAGTCTCATTACCCTGCCTTATTAATAGTCGCATTATCGTAGTATAATTTCTTGTGCTCTAATTTATGCTATTATGCTATTATCTGTTATTTCCTGTGCTTTGATTATTCTATGTTATCTGTGTCGTTTGCGTTACTTCATTTCCATATCGCTTTGAATCTCTTAGCCGTATCTGACCTCTTTTTATGTTTTTATTGAGTCGAGGGTCTCTCGGAAACAGCCATCCTACCTTGGTAGGAGTAAGGTCTGCGTACACTCTACCCTCCCCAGACCCCACGTTGTGGGATTTCACTGGGTTGTTGTTGTTGTTGTTGTTGTTGTTGTTGCTTCCTAACAAAATTACTAGTCGCATGTCAGAGGGGTTATTAGTCATATGCTTTTTCAAAGTCTTACAACGGCATTATATTTCTTTGCAAGGCTTCTAAGTTTTAGCTTATATGAGGTCTGACTCTAATACTATGAGCAAAGTTACAGTATTTTTTTTCGAACAAATTTACTGTTATCTCTAAGTGTTCAAACCAGTATTTTAGTAAAACTAGTTTCTGTTTTAAACAACAAAAAAGCCAGAAACAACATAAAGAACAGAAAGTAGATGAAACAGAAATTTTGGAGCCTACAAATTTCTTGTGTGTCTTTAAGAAATCTAATTCCCTCACAGTTGTCAAAGTTAATGGATTAATTCTTCCTAGGATAGAACGGAAAACTATTCTGCAATAGAGGCAATGCAAATTGCAGAACTTCAGCGAAATCGAATGGCGGCAGCAAATCATACTGGACACTTACGTTTTGCTTTTGACAATGATGCAGAATGCAATAGTGAGAGGAGACATAAAAAAATCTGTAATTTTTTCAGTAGTTTTTAGGGAAAATAACCCTCTATGAGTATTTAAAGAAAATAATTACCCGAAGTAGCCCATGTTTGTAAAATTACCTGAAATGGCCCAATTTGTACCCTCACTTCAAAAGCTTGTTATATATTTTCCCCCTCACTACAATTGAAAGAATGTTGTATATTGTTGTATACAATTAAATTTTCTTGGATAAAAAACCTCTTATACACTCTATACATTATTATACACTTTTATACAAGGTTGATACATTATCTACTCCAGATGTATAAAGTTGTATATTGTGAAAAGTGGCTATGAGGGGTGTAATTTAAAAAATGGTTACATAAATGTAATTTTGTATGCTAGATTGTACATTATTGAAATTTCACAAGTTTTTATACTTTAGTTAATTGAAAATATGAAGCAGAATTTCAACTTATATAGCTAACGAATGGGTGTTATGAAAAGGTGTGGTGACTTTACAGAAAAGTCACATCCTTTGCTCCCGGTGCCTTTTCGGGAAAGTCACTCAATTTTTCATTCACACCACACAAACCCAACATTTACAATCGTTAAATGTCTAAATTTTAGCCCTACTAACACCCCAGAAATTATAAAACGGCAATAGGTAAAAACATGTGCAGTTGATTGTAAATAGACAACGATGATACATTTTACTTCTGATTAATCTAAAGTATGAATCAAATTTATAGAGAAATTAAAAAAAAATGGATATTCTTGCACTTGCGCACCAAATTAAATTTACGTGAATGGAGCTCTTTGTCCCAAATATATGTGTTTAATACTTCGTCCCAAGATATCTTCTACTACTACCTTTTAATGGGTTTTTTTTACATTTCAAATAGCACAAATAGTTTCAATAACACTACTAACTCTTTTTAATGTGAATTAACTACTTTCCTCTTTTACTGCTTTGATGGCGCTTACATGTTTTTTCACAAAAAATGAATAATGTATGTTAGTACAAAATTTCTCTTAATAATTGCACGTACTAAATTAAATGTCAACAACGATATTGGAAGAATTGAAATAACATGATGGTATGATGTATGTACGTAATATGGAACAAGAAGTGGTTTTTTTTTCTCTAAATCCAAACATGTTTTATTAAAACGATTCATTTTCAAAGATAAATCTTCTCGCAACAAAATCAAAAGTAATTATCCCTGTTTAGCCCTAAAAGAGCAACAATTGAATTTGTACACGATTTAAAGGATACGTGAATTAAGCTTAATAATAAATGTAGATAAGTCAACGAGTACGAGTAAAGAATTAACGAAGCAAAAAAGCAAACAAAATAAGGAGCCTGAGTTCGAGATGGCAAATCCGGTAGGAGAAGATCCTTGTTCGGACTGTGCTCCCTAGGTCCGATTGGGGAAATTCCTTCCTCGGACTGTTGTGCGAACAATTAAAATTTAGAACGGAACAAAATGATGAAATACTGGGCAAAGGTTTTTAACGAAGAAGAACTTTTATTAGCAACTAGGATGTATTGTAGAGATTGTGATGCTCTCTAATGGAGCTGATACTTGCATTTAAATAATATAAGAGTCCTACTCGAAATAGGAGGCATGAACCCTCACGTGTATAAGAACAACTGCGATATAATCGGACACGTCCGTTGGTGGCGCGATCTTCGGCGATAAATCAGGTGAAGATAACTTTCCCTGCGATATACTCAGTTTACTCTCGATTCGATTTTACGGACTTACAATAAAATTGACCTTTGCTGAATCGGAGAGAACTAGGTTCTCACCGTACACAATCCCCAA
This sequence comes from Lycium barbarum, assembly GCF_019175385.1. NCBI lineage: Eukaryota > Viridiplantae > Streptophyta > Magnoliopsida > Solanales > Solanaceae > Lycium > Lycium barbarum. Next base: position 109,527,072 of record NC_083342.1, on the reverse strand, counting down.
AATAAATTCAAACATTGAAAAATAAAATATAATAAATTAAACAGATCCTAGCATTAGTTCTAAATAAAATAAAAAATCAATTATTGTTTATTGATCTAAAGGGCCACATCAATGACGCCCATTATCTGGAAACAGACAACCAACAACATGATGGGTTGAGTCCTTTTGATATTTGAGCGGGAGAGTACGACAACCCAACAAGTGTAAACGTGGGAGAAAAAGGCCCTGGGTGGTCTGCATAATTGCAACACTACTGTAGATGAACAAAATTAGTGATTTATTAATGCTATTATTATTAGGCAGAAGAATTCAATATGATTTGACCACCTAACCATAGCGCTATCGCCAATTGTTCACAATTTCGAACCTAATCACTCTTGTTGACCCTCCTTCGCGAAAATAATTGGATGGTTAAGAGACCACAATTTGTTATGTAACGTCACAAGCTAAACGTTGTAGTACTTGATATAAATGGAGATGTTGAGTTTATTCAATCTGTTCAAAAGACAATCTGATATGTACTTCCCTCAAATAATCAGTAACCCCTTTTCAATTCTCTCCATTTCTACTACCATCTTCCTCCATGTGATGTTGTCTGCTTGAGTGAATTGATTTGTAACAAGTTGAAGTTGGTTTGTTAGTTTTTTTGTAAACCTTAAGTGGTTGAGGTATGATCTTTAAAAATATCTGAAAGAGAAGTGTATTGCAGTTCTTCCTAATAATAAATAAAAGAAAATGCTTATATTAACGTTGCCAATCAGTTGATGAAGGCGAGTCCGAAGCCAAAATGACTTATTTTTGCCGTCATTAGCCCAAAATAGTATGTTTTTTTTTAGACCAAAATGGGTATTTCGTTACCAACGAAATACCCACACTCACACTGTTCCGGTGCCGAATGAATTCTTGCATTTCGCTACATGTAGCGAAATGCAACAATTTTTTTTTTTTTTTTTTTTTTTGCAATTCATGAAAGAAACTGTTTTTTTTTTTTTTTTTTTTTTGCATTTCGTTGTGCAATTCACGAAATGCAACAATATTTTTTTTTTTTTTGCAATTCGTGAAACTAATGAAAAAAATTATTTTTTTTTTTGCATTTCGTGAATCAATGAACGAAATAGTTTTTTTTTTATTTTATTTCGTTCATCTAAAAACGAAATTGGAAAAATATATATATATATATATATATATATATATATATATATATATATTGTATTTCGTTGATATACCAACGAAATAGGAAATTATATTTATTTTTTTTGCATTTCGTGTATTAAAAAACGAAATAGGATAAAAAAAAATTAGTTTTATCCTATATGTTGAGAAAATTAGTCAGCTTTATTTTCAAAAATTGAAACCACATAAGTGAAATTGACATTCACAACTACATTACTCCGAAATTTTTATGTTGAAGTCTATTGCGCATCATCAAAACATAACTTTATTTTGAATATAAATATAATTCAATTAGATAAAAACATAGTTAAAAAATATAGGAGAAAGAGTAGTTGTAAATTGGTCAAACTTTAAACAGTCATAACTTTGTGCTCGGATAGCAACGCAAGTCGCCGTAAGGCAGTTTGCCGGGCCGATTTTCTAGAAAACCTCTTTTTTCCCTTCCAATTTTAATTTTCCCCCAAATTGGCGGGAAATTTTAGTTTTCTTTACTTATAATATGATGATGCGCAATAGACTTCAACATAAAAATTTCGGAGTAATGTAGCTGTGAATGTCAATTTCACTTATGTGGTTTCAATTTACAAAAATATATATATATATTTTCCAATTTCGTTTTTAGATGAACGAAATAAAATAAAAAAAACTATTTCGTTCATTGATTCACGAAATGCAAAAAAAAAAAAACAGTTTCTTTCATTAATTTCATGAAATGCAAAAAAAAAAAAAAAAAAAAAATTCATTAGTTTCACGAATTGCAAAAAAAAATTGTTGCATTTCGTGAATTGCACAACGAAATGCAAAAATAAAATAAAATTTGTTGCATTTCGTGAATTGCACAACGAAATGCAAAAAAAAAAAAAAAGTTTCTTTCACGAATTGCAAAAAAATAAAATAATTTTTTTTTGTTGCATTTCGTGAATTGCACAACGAAATGAAAAAAAAAAATTGTTGCATTTCTCTACATGTGTAGCGAAATGCAAGAATTCATTCGGCACCGGAACAGTGTGAGTGTGGGTATGTCTAAAAAAAAACATACTATTTTGAACTAATGGCTGCAAAAATAAATCATTTTTGCTCCGGACTCTGATGAAGGCCATCCTTTAACTTTGTGATGCTTTTAAGGAAATAGCAGTTGAGTTGTCAACTTGTCATACACAAGTGCGCATAATTCTTATGAAGGTTGTTACTATAATGAGTAGGAATGGGAGCAGGAAGGTTGCTTTTAAAATAGATTTGATTTATATGAATTGTTAAGGTAAGAAAAATCACAATCAAAGTATATTTTATTTTTGGTGTAACGTATAATTTATCTTATTTTTCAAGTAATTAATCTCATATTTTAAATATTTGTTACGTGTAGTTATTTTTTAGATATTTTTTAAATTGACCTGTAGTTATTTTTTAGATATTTTTTAGATGACCTGACCCTTTTTACTACTATTTAGTATATAGAGGTCAAGTTGTTTCAATTTATTTAAAAAAATACTTAGTATAATAAATGATGTTAGATGGCTTTAAATCTATGGTTAAGGGGTTGTCTGAGTTGATGATTTGGTCAAAGGATGACTATATCTATAATATGTTTTGCACTAGACCAAGGACAGCATGTCACGTTTGAAATAACAAAAGTTTCTGCCTCTTTTTCTCCTTTCTTGGTTTAGCACTTTTGCATTTATATTAAACCTCTCTCATAATGCCCAAGAAAGGAAAATGGAGTTGCATAATGACTTATTGATTTTCAATTGGAATTGAATAATAAGGTCCAAAAGTTAATGTCTAAAACATTTTTTGACTATATGACTCCTTAAAAGTCATTACCATCACAAACCTCATCTTAAAATTAGGAAAGAAGGAAGAAGAAAGCATGGAACTCGTCATGTCAAATTATGGTGTTTGTTTGAAGTGACGGAGTATTTTTAATTTGCACTTTGCAAATTCAATTTTTGAACTTCTGCAACAGAAATAATCCACTTATTTGAGCTAAATCTTGAAACAAAGGTTACTTTTCTTTCTAAGATTTCAAGCGCAATAATCTTTTCAAAACTACTTCATTGATCCTAATACTAAAATTCAAACTCTCTAGAGCAGAGACCCTTACTTGGACTTGTTATGCTTATTCTCAAACGCTTGGTTGCATCTTTTAGACGTCGCATCCCATACCGGTATATTATTCTTTTGTTACTACATTTATAGAATAGGTTCAAACTTACTTTGGTGCTGGAGCATATTTTGGTTCTTTTAGTTTTGTAGCTTTTCTACCTGCAAAATCATTCGAATCTTTAGTTACAACCACCTCTTCTGACTACTTACTTACTTACAATGTATATAATAAGTTAGAAGATACTATAGTTTCCTACTTTTTCCTTATAAATGAGAAAGGTCTAGTTAAAAAGGAATAACAAACAAATCTTTCACTATTTAACCTGTACTTTTCTTCTTTGCCAGATCTCAAGGGAATCCCAAATGACAGTTTACCATGAGGCTAGAGCTATCCTAAAAGAGAAGATTGGCTACCGCACAATAAAGTTTGGCACAAGCTTTAACCTTTTTGTATTTATCTAAAACTTTCATCTAAACAGCAGAATATCATAATCATCATTTACAATTTGAAAGCTAATGCGATAGCTGAACCACATATTTATCTTAAGACAAACTCTTTAAAAAAAAAAAAAAAAAAGAGAGAGAGGACACCTACCAGACAAAGACTTTACTTATAATTCGAAAAATAAGGTAAAAAGAATAAGAAAAATGAAAAAAAAAACACAAACATTTGTCACCGTTCGATCATCTCGGAATCATGATCTATCGAACTAGGACTCTTACAACTTTTCAACCTAAACAACAACTTCCGAAACTCCTTAGCTACAGGAACAGAATCCTTCCAATTTCCGCCACCTGTCTCCTCCGTTTGCGGTAACGGTAACGGTAACGGCGATGATGATGAACTGTCACTTAACCGTTTACCCCTTCCGGTTATCTTTCCTTCCGTTCCGTTGGATTGTAACGCCGTGATAACGGACTTCAAAGCCCTGCTTGGTGAGCTCCTGTTGACCATCATCAACTCTCCGATTGCCGCGTGGCTCATGGTTGCACCGTTATGGAAAATCTCTTCCACTTGTGGAAACAGTTTGTGTTCTTTCACGCCCAGATAATTATTTGCTAAACACTTGAATGAATTAAAATCACACGAAGGAAAGTGTATGTGTACATCTATTCTCCCTGGTCTTAACATAGCTGGATCAATATGGTCTTTACTATTCATAGTAAAAACCATAATCTTTTCATCGCCACAACACGAATTTACAATACCATCCATGAAATTAAGCAACCCTGATAAAGTCGTTGTTGTTGTCGTTCTTGATTTCTCGTTGATCAAACGATCGACATCTTCGATAACAATTAAGGATCTGCTAGTTGTTTGTAACAAAAGGAGTTTAAGATCTGAATCATCAGAAACTCTTGACAAATCAATGTCGTAAACATCGTAATTCAAGAAGTTTGCCATGGCTCCAATAAAGCTTGATTTTCCAGTACCAGAAGGACCATAAAGGAGATAATTACGCTTCCAAGCACGACCCAATTTGTGATAATAGTTTTGCGATTTAATAAAATTTTCAAGATCGGATTTTACCTTGTTCTTGAGATCCACGTCCATGGCTATCGTATCCAAAGTGGCAGGATGTGTAAACGGAACAGATCTCCACCGTCCATTTATTGGATTTTCCAAAGGCCCATTATTTATAAACAATTTCAATTCTCTTCTTCGTTGTTCGATATCATCAGATACAGTATGAATATGCTGAAGATATGGCCTGAGAATTCTGCGTTTATCTTTCTTCTTGATCCTTAACAAGAAACTCTTATTACAAACTCCACCATGGTTAAATTTTTCAACTTTATTTACCCATGAGACTCTTGCTCCGAGAAATTCGTCTTGAATGACCTGATTATCATCTAGAGATAAGATGATATCATTAGATTTCTTACCAGAGAATAGATTGGTGAAATTTGAATCTTCAAGTGATGGCAAAGAATTAATGTAAAGGAAGACTCTTTTGTAGAACTGATTGTCTTGGCCATTTTCGTTGAGTTCTGCAACTTTAAGGTATTGATGAACATGGATTCTGTCGTCGACCCAATTTGCCCATTTTCGTAAAACAAGAATCAAAGCTGTTCTGTACAAGATAAATCTAACAAGAAATAAAAGGCAAGGACCCAAGAATAGAAGCAAAATTATATTTACAACCCACATGGTGCAATATAGATGGAATTTTTGGTCGGAAATTAACAAAAAAAGCTCATATTATATACGGCGGAGAAGAGGGTTTAGTGATATATTTAAATATCTTATGAAGAGGGCAAGTAGTCGGTAAGAACATTATCAAAGAAGAAAGTGAAAGAAGGACGTTTATATAGTTTAAATAAAACACTGTAGTTGTTTGGTGTGAGATGATTACTCTTTGCTTGCAACTTTCCAGCCAAGACACTTATTAAAGGCCTCGCTGGACAGTTGAGACTATTTTTCCCGTCCCATTGATTGAAAACTATTTTCTTTTCTTATTTTTGTTTTTATTTTTATTTTTTTCCAAAAAAATTGGGTAATTGAACCTATGACTTATTATGTATGAGTAATAGAAGAGTAGAAAACCTTGGATCCAGCTCCTTTCTATTACAGCTTCCTTCTATATCCTCAAACACATCTAGATGAGCGACATGTGTTATATTTAAGTTTTAAAGGTCCATATAATATCACACTAACAAGTACTCCCTCACTCGAAGGGCAGAGGGTGTAGCGGCTGTGGGTTATCCTGGAGTTTCAGGAAAAAAAAAAAAAAAACAAGTACTCCCTCAGGATCAAAAAAAGAATTCACTTAGCCTCTTTTTATTGGATAAAAAAAAGTGTCCACTTAGCAAATCAAGAAAGATTAACCTTGTTTTTTCATATTTGCCCCTATTAAGTATTATATGATCAAATTCCAATGCATATTTAATTAGAGGTAATTTGGTCAAATTACTTATTTTTGTCTAGGAGTTAGTATTTTCTTAAGGGGTGAGCAAATGACTAAGTGAACTCTTTTTTTGATCGTGAGGGAGTATTTCAATCATAGTTAAGTGAATAAATGTTGAAAAATACCATTCAATTTTTGTAAGAAAAAGATATTCCCCACAAATTTTTGGACCAATTAATTTCATCATATATTTTAATATTTAAATTACATGTTAAAACTTATTATTTTTTGTCTCAGGTTGATAGTTAGTTTATAGTAGTATTTTTGTAAAACGGTGACAGCATATTATATATCACACGCATTATATAATAGAAAAATATATTGACACATAAAATCTTAGAAATAGTGTTGATGTCCTCCTGAGAAAATGTGTGCGCTACTGAAGTTTGATGGGATAGTAGAACCCCACGTCTAAGTCCAAGTGATACGGGTTCATTTGTGACCATTCTTCAAATCGAGACAAACCGTTGGTTACGCCAACTATCCATTGTAGTAGTTTTAACCAAAAAAAAAATGTAGTTGCAACAAAACAATTTGTGAGTACGACTTGGAATAAATACCTTTTCCACCCAATTTTGGCATGCTATAATGAATAAAATGCAAATATTTATGTGTGAGCTAACCAGACCATACTCTCCTCAATAATTTGAGTTCATTGGACACGAAGATCAGACAATGTTTTTTTTTGGCTTTCTTGGGGAATTGGTATAACTTCATGAAATCGAGGAATTTAATTAAATGAATGGGTAGGTTCACCTCTACAATATTTTTATGGTTTCTTCCATAGTACGACTCTACTGGCGATTAAATGAGTTACCCTATTGCCTTTGACGTCTAACAACTTAGTATGACAAGCTATATTCCTTTTTAATTGCTAAGCATTACCAGTTGAAGTATAAAAAATGGAATGCTGTCTTTAAAGGCAATTGTTAAATACATTTTCACACTGGTAGATTTTCAAGAATTAGATCCACCTACGTTAATGCAATAAATATCTTATGTCAGAATAATGTTGCCTCAAATATATGATCGTATCCAGGGCATTTGGAAAAATCGTGGATCCTTGATTCGTTTACCTTTAAATGTTTGAATTCAGGACTCATTTTTCTTTATTACTACGTAATATCATATTCAAAATTTGACAAATGTATTTGACAGCAGTTTTCTTTGTCCGTTATAGTTTATTGGTGCGTTTCATTATTCAAAGCTTCATTCTCTCAATTCAACTCACCTAGCAGCTGACGTTGTTCTAAGCACACTTTTCAACATATGGAGGCTGTTCTCTGCTAGTTCAGACACAATTGTCAACCTATTGTGCATGCTCTATGTGAGGCGGAGCCAAGTGGGTGCGAGGGGTTCATCCAAATCTCTTTGACGAAAAATTAAATTACATATATCAAATTAAAATTATTTTATTATTTATATATAGTAGATGTTAGATTACTTGACTTCTCCGTATGTTTACCTCTTTATGTTTTGAATCTCCTTACTCGAAATTCTGATTCTGTCACTTACTCTGTCTGTTGCACAATCAGTATGTAAATAGTGAACTGCTCTAAGCTTCTATATCCATAGATTACACGTGTTAAAGGATATTGGTCTTAAATATGATAAAATATATTTATAAGATTAGCCTGAGAGTTTAAGTTAAATAATTTCAAAAATTAAAAAAGAAACATTCTTTTTTCGAACAGAAAAAATGAATAGCGTGACATAAATTGAAACACGATGAGTATATGACAAGTCACTATAGGTACATAAAGTCATCCAAGCTGATTTGTAAAGGTGGTGAACCAATTCTCTTTTTATCACTTCAAAATTTTCCAATTGAATTGTTAAAAATTTTACCTTAAAAGTTTTGAGTTTTATATTCAGCTTTTTCACATTTTATTTTTCCTATAGTATTCTCTTTTCCGTAAAAATTGTCACCTCTGCTCAATATGAATTTATAAATTCGTGTGGGCAAACTTCTTGACCTAGGTCTAATATAACAGCTGAGACTCTAAAAACACTCTGCCAAGTGGCAATTAGCTCAATTTGCTTTGACCATTGATAACTGACCAGCTGATCCATTTAAAATTGAAAATGACCCTCTTCCTTTATAGTATATCTGACTCATGAGTCATGGTTATCTTTTGAAATACGAACTCTTCAAAGATTAAACGGGTAAGTAACCCCTGATTTAGTCCAATATCCAATTTCTGATGAGAATTAATTAATTAACATCAATACAGAAAACTACAAGTTGGATTAGCTAAGCCCTGGGCCCCACTTTGATCCTTTTTTGGCCTAGCCGAAAGCCAAGCTTTTCTAAGTTTCCTCCCAAAAGTCTCTGTTCATTAGTCAAATTTCCCTGTAAAAGTTTCTATATATTCTATATTTTCTTTTGTGAAAAACGAAAATAAAATAAAATTATGTGACTTCAACGTTCGCGTAGTAAAAAGGAAAAAAGTAACAGGGGAAAGCATTACAAAATCAACCTTGCATATCATGAACTTTTTCCTTCTTTTCTTAGTTGATACCCACAGGAATATACAAAGGTGGTTCAATTTTAGATAGCACTTTATTTAACGCTTAACCTATTTTTGATGAATTAGTGTATTCATTTGTATAGTCCTCAATTTGGCTGAAACCTTCTTTAGTTTTTTGTTAAAGTGGAAAGAACAAACTAAATAAATATTCTAAAGTCGTTCATAAACATCACGGCTTAGGTCCTCAAGGAGAAGAAATTCCATGTCCTTAAATGCATTACTCCGTGTCGAAAGTTAGAGGTTCAAATCATGCATGCTCACTATAAAAAAATGAGTAATTTGTGGAGGTTGAAAGTTGCAATTCGCAAGGGTTTTAGCCTCATTAAGCAATTAGAGCAGGCGAAAACCCCTGCAAATTGCAACTTTCAACCTCCACAAATTACTTTTTTTTTTATAGTGGCTACATCCGCCACTGACAACCATCAATATTCAATTTAATCTTTTCTGCACAAAGAGAAGACCAAGCTAATAGTTTATAAATACAGAACAACTTGTCTACTACATATGCGCAAAACAAGTGCATAAATGATAAATGGTAAATGTCCAACTTGAACGATTTCAAAATCCTTTCTGTCCGAAGATATGAACATAATTGTAGTTCCTAAATTAGGTTGAAGAAGATCGTTATCCTTCTTTTCCCTTTTTATCTTTTTCCTTTTCAATTTTGCATTTCATAGGAGAAATAAACCAGAAATGGCCAGTCATGCAACTTAATTTGAAGTTTACTTATTGTGCGATATTTAACCGAGGCGATATTTTGTTATCTCACTTGGTATTTAACATCCGTTTTGAGATTCAACTAATTCAGATTCGCACCCTGACTTGTTTTTATAATTGAATCTTACAACATACACCTAAAGATTTTTGGGAAAACTAAAAGATTTGTTATTTTTACTCTAAAAGGATTGCTATTCGTGGTCATGAATAATCTTAGAAAGAGACAACGTAGATCCTACTGAAAACACAAATGAAGGAGAGATCTTAGTAGTAGCATTTGACTTATCTCTATAATCAAGGTAGTTGCAACTTGCAAATCCGTCTTCAAGATATATGCATAGTAGTTTTACTGTTAAAACTCCACTCAGTTCCCGTTTATTATTCCTCAGTGATTCAAGACGGAACTTTAGTAGTACCATTTTGGACCTATGCGAATAAAAAAAGTTGCTTTACTACATTCTCTAGTCTAAAATTCTTTGCCCCTTTTCATTTGCCACAATTATATACCTTTAAGTTGAACTTTTAAATGAAAAAAGTAATGATTAATGGGAAATAATTAACGAGTACAACAACAAAAAATTGTTTCCAAAGTGAAAAAAACTGAAGTACAAATGTCAAGCGATTAAGCTTTTACATATAAATGACAAATAGAAAATATAATAGGAATTGAATTTTGATTTGTATGGCTGAAAATTGTAGGTTTATTTGAGGCGCATAAAGAATAGATACAATAGTACAAATCTTTAAGGCAATGAATGTGGTCCAACAATATATTAGCCTGTTAGGGTATCACATCATTATAAAATGGCCCCTAGCTTGAACCAGCGCCGATATTGCTGGCCTACTCATTCATTTCGAATATCTTTAGAATCAATGTAATATTTATTTTCCTAAAAGAGAAGGATGAAGATTCATATTGTTGAAAAGAACCAGTCATAACAAAAGAAGAAGAAAAAGAAAAAAGAAAAAAAAAACAAAGTTGATAACCATAATGTAAGAATAATCTTTCAGAAAATTGGTGATTCCAATATTATTATGCTTCCATGCGATAGAGAATTATACAACTAAGCATATTCCCACGACCTACAATTTTATTCGAAAGAGCCGTCAACTTCATGATATTTTGATCATTATGCCACGATTTCCTAATTAAATTGGCTTTGTTATCTCCAACTTTTTATTTTATGTAAAACATTTGTTGTCTTGGCATTAGACAGTATACGCGTACAAAACGTGTAAGCTATATAGTTAGTTCTATAACACGGAACAACCACATTTTTGACTGTTTGATTTTAGCTTTGTTCTTATTATATTTTCCCCCTGATTATTAATTTCATGCTGTAATCCCTTTTAACATATCTCGACTATCCAAAGGTAAAAATAGCATTTCACTATTTGAGTATTTGTCTTAAATGTATGAGTTCACGTAGTGATTTACCAGTGTTTGAATAGATCTAAAACCATCACGTTTCACCCTTTTATAAATTCAGTAATCTATAAGTCGGATTAGCAGATTCCGAATACCGGAGGGTCAAATTAAGAAAAAAAATCCATTAATAGTAATACTATTACAAGCTAGTTGAGAAAAGTTCTTTCTTATTTGGTTACCTACCTGTTTCCATTTTCTGTTTGACAGTTGTTATGCGATTTGGGGGCTGGCTCACCAAAATTGGATCCTTTCGCTTAGATGACTTTAATTTGCCCGCACGATCACGATGTGTTTGAGTTTTCTTGAAAAAAAATCCATTAATAGTAATCCACAAAATCCTTTCTCTTCTTTTTCTTTTTAATTAAGTATCAACTAGGTAACTTATTCAATATCTATAATTGTTTCATAGAGCTAATATTTTGATATCTACTTTACCATGCAGTGTAATAAAAAAGAAATAGGAAAATTTTAACCGTCTTGTCTTATTCGTCCATTATTTTCAGTACGCCAGAAAGGTAAATACTTACCGAGCACAAAGTATTTACAGCATATCAACTCAACTTACTATAGTTAAGTAATTTAATATTATAAAAATATGCATTAATTAACTATGATAAAAATGCATATACAAACACATATCATGCATCTATAATTTATTTGTTCAGTTTAAAAATGCAGAACAAAATTAAGAAAAAAGAACAAAAAAGAAAAAAAGGTGAAAGAAGAAGATCAGCTTCGCTTGAGCCTGATCCACAAGGAATCTTTCACCGCCCAGTCATGTTCCAGGGTGGCTAACTGGAAAAACATAATTATCGGCGAGATAATTAAAATTCCGCTTGATTGCTTTGCACGTACGTAATAATAAACAGATAGCATATTATATACGAGAGATTATGTGTTGGATCGTGTAATTTGAGGAATGCGAAGAATTTGAGAAACTTCCTTGTAAGAAACTAAATGTACATAAATTTTAGTCAATGCAAGTCTAGCATACGTGTGATGAATCTTCTACGCATATCCGTTGCACATGTGTGCATGTCTTTTTGTATTGATTGCAGACCACATGACTAATATCTATGCTGTAGTACTGTCGTGTTCTTTTCTTCTCTCTTTTTTCAAATGAAAAATGCCAAGTAGCTCGTATTCGAAAATAAATATTACTACTAGTGTCTGCTCCGAGTTTTAGTTGCAACTCTTGCATTCCGTTCGGTTAAACTTTACACGTACATATGAAAAGAAATCATACGATCTAACAAAATAGAAGAAAACCTAAACACATGCATTTATACCAACAGTTTTCTAAACTCTTTTTCCATTTTGTGTTTTCATATTTATGAAGTATTTCTAATTGATGCACAATAAGGACATTCTATTTACAAAATTCCAACTTACCCAAAATATGCAATAACATAATAATTGGATCATCAGAAAAGGAAGTTTTATGAGATACTACCTATTAGAGGTGCACACTTGTGTTTCTAGATAATGAACTTCGCCTAAACTGAAAGTCAACTAATATTGAAGCATAAGGCTAAGGAAAAAAAAAACATATTTCCATAAAGCAAATTACCATTAAAGTAGAAAGTTATGGCAGGGTATAAGGAATCCTACATCAAAATGGTTAGTGAACAAACTAGTGAAGCCCTCAATCATATGTTTTCTTTTCTTTACCTTACCTTCTCAGCAATACTAAAGAGTTTGAACTTTCCTTTTTTATACTCTATAGGCTAATCGAATAATTGTTTGTTGACACCTTTAAGTGGGGGATCGGAGCATTTTTGGAATCTAATCTAACGTGGCTGGAATGCGATGCTGCCTTCTGTGAATTGTGGGATCGCTGCTCTTACCCTTTGCGTACAATATTCCCTTGCTAGCAGAGGTGGAGCCAGGATTCGAAACTTGTGGGTTTGAGGTTCTAATTCTTTAAAGTTACTGGGTTCTTAATTAATAACTTTTACATATTTGATAAAAAATTTAATACAAATATATGATTCGGACAAAAGCTACTAGGTTCGGCTGAACCCACACACAAAGGGCTGACTCTGCCCCTGCTTGCTAGTAGTTGCTATTTGTGATTTTAGCACTATTGGGGCCTTATCATGGCTCTTTTTGTTGAATTAATATAGTAGTTGCTATATCAGTCGTTAATGTATTTAATTTTAGATCAATTGTAATCATTTAGAAATATTGGAGCTGTTCCGTGTTAAAAATATTTTTACCAAAATGTGACTTCTGCCTTGAAAATGACTCTTTGTTCAATTACATTTCTAATGATGATTAAACTTTGATTGCTATAATTACGCTGGAAACATTACCATAACCAACAAAACAACAAATAAACCGAAAGATCACCTAACTTCAGAATCACCTTCTAGAAAGGGTGCTATGAAAATTAAGCCTCCAACAGAAAAGAAAATTCCAATTACAAAAGAATCTCTGAATCAAGCTACTATATCTATGTGCTTTCCTAGTCAGTATAAGAAGATCTAATCTCTCTACAACTTCCTTCGAAATTAGTGTAACTAGTTTTAACATACGTGTGTTGCACGTGTCAATAAATTTAAAATTCTATACAAAAAGAATAAATTACTTAAATAGCAATGAACGTTAAAATAGATGCGACATTCATTCAAATAATAAAATAATTTGCTTATTATTTCTTTATAATTGAGTTAGTCAAGTACTCCCTGCTTATTATTAGACAAAATAAGTTCATGTTTCTCTGTAGATTGTTAGAATTAATTTAGGGTGCGTTCGGTATGGAGGAAAATGTTTTTCAAAGAAAATGTTTTCCTGGAAAATGTGTTCTTGGAAAATAAGTGAATTTCTACTTATTTTCTCATGTTCGTTTGGGTAGCGAAAAATAAGTGAATTTCTTACTTATTTTCTCATGTTCGTTTGGTTGGTAGAATATATTTTCAGGAAAATACCCACCCAAGCCCCACAATTCCACCCCACCCCAACCCCCCACCCCCACCCCCCCTTTTTTTTTTTTTGAAGTTTTCAATTTTCCTTTCTTGGTTTTCTACACCACCACAAAACACACACCCCCTCCCTCCCCCCACCCCCCCAAAAAAAAGTTTTAAAAGTTCCTTTGTTCGGATTTTTACACCACTTACCCCCACGACCCCCTCCAATAACCACACAAACTTTCAGTTTTTATAATTTTTTAATAAAGGTAAAATTAAATAGGAAGTAGAAAATTCGGGAGGGGTCGTGGGGGTGGGTGGGGTGAACAAATAAAAAAAGAAACTTTTTTAAAAAAATTCAGAAAAAAGAAAAAAACAATGGGGGTGGGGGGGTAGGTGTCACGCCCCAAACCATGGCCTGGGCGTAACACGGCACTCGGGCCTTGCTTGCATGTGTCTGAGCGAACCTCATGGATTGCTTGTCAACATGGGCATCAAAACAACATAATCTATATGATGCAATTTTAAATGAATCATGGAAACGTAATTGCGGAATAAAGTCTTGAAGTAATCTCATAGCATAAAAAATCATGAAAAACGTAATAGTCTGCAATCATAAAAGCACAACTGACTCCGTGAACTAACATTTGTCTATGAAACCTCTAAACATGTCTGAATACTAATTACCAGGACATGGCCCTGGACTACCATAAAGTGAATACTAGTGCAGACTCCATGTTGAACCTCGAGAGAAGTGGGGCTCACCAATAAGTTGATAACTGAGGTGATCCTACTGTGCAGGTGTATGCTCCTGAAAATTAGTATCTGCACCGTGAAGTGCAGGCCCCGGGCAAAAAGGGACGTTAGTACATGGTGAATAGTACTAGTATATAAAACCGTTGAAATGAAGAACATGGCACAATATAGGTATAGGACATGAACTGAAACTGAATATAACTTGAACATGAGCATGAAGCGTGAGTAAAGTCTGAAAACAGTAAATCAATAGAAATACATGTATATATAATTGCTTGTAACGTGGGGAATGATATAGTATAACCGACAACATGATTTGGTACTTGTGTCCTACCAGCAGAACACTCACACCTTGCTAGAGATATGAGATTTAATTAATATAAGCATGTAAGGATCCAAACTGCATAATGAAGGCGTTGCCTCCTTGCTGACAATCCTTATCCTACGGTGGCTACGTAGTTTCAGGCTTTACTGAGCCTTCTCGGTTAACTAAACAAATCCCAAAACATGTGAATTATCATGATAGCTTATGAGATCGTGGTTTCATGAGATACTTGTCATAGTCTTGCAAATATGTTCTTCATTCATGAATAATAATAATAATCATAAATACATGTAGTTATCTTGAAAACATACTTGTGTCTTGCTAATAAAACCATAAAGTTTAATAAAAACATAATGGGAATGCATGAGGTTGAATTCATGATTCACGGATTAAGATTGGGTTCCTAATAACCGTAATGGAAGATTAAGAATACTATAATTGATATAGATACACAATTCATGATCATAATTACATAACTATGGGCTACTCATATGTTAGATTTAATGCCCTAGGATTTGAACTTCATAGATATAAGAAAATAAAAATAAAAGAAACGAGGCATGGGGAAGAACGTAGAGATTCCCACATATAGATAGAAGTTCTACATACCTTGGTAAAGTTTCAAACTTGAAACAATTCCCCAGGGTTTAGACCTTGAGCCTTGAGTTTGGGTTTTTCTTGGAAACCCTAGATTAGGAACAGTGATTTCTTGCTTAGATTATTAGAGTATATGTTAGAATTTATTTGGAAGGGCTTGGATTAACTTACCGTGATGTTTTGGATTGTTCCTAGGGCTTGAAATTGTGAATAATGAAATAAAAGAACTGAAAGCTTGAATTTATACTAAAGTGAGGCGGAAAATTATATGGACACTTATACGGTCCGTATAATATGACCATATTTTATCATGGCACAAAACAGAATGTCGAGTTTAAATTTCATGAAATATGGACTAATTATACGGTTCGTATAAAATTATATGGACCGTATAACTCGTTCGTATAACATGACCAGTGAGCGAACTGCTCTGCAATCCTTCAGTAAAATGGTCATAACTTTTTGTACAGATGTTCCATTGACCTCCATACTATTCCGTTGGAAAGGTATTTCAAAGCTACAACTTTCATCAAGGAAGTTTTCCCAAATTTCTAATTGATAAAGGGGCTATGGTAGCTGGAAATAAGACCTTCTAAAAACTCACTTGCAAACATGCCCCATAGAGTGGCTTCCAACTTTGTTTTGCCTAAAAACGCTTCTTATGACTTGATTAGTTTTCAAGACACTTCCTATAACCCTCATATTGGTTCCATTATATTATCATCTTACGAGTCAAACCTTAGCACGAAGTTATGAGGTATTACAGTAGGGTGCGGGGTGAGAGGAGAGGTTGGGGGTGGGTTGAGTGGGGGGTGGTGGTGAGGGCGAGGGGGAGGGATGTGGTGGTGTAGAAACCCAAAAGAATTATTTTTTTGGCGTGGGGGGGGGGGGGGGGGGGAGGGGGGTAAGGGTGCGGCGTGGGGGGAGTGGTGCATGGGTTGCGGGAGTGTTTGGGGGGTGGGGTGGTGCATGGTTGCGGAAGTTGTTGGGGTTTGGTAGTTGGGGGTGGGTGGTGCAAAAAATAAAAAATAAAAAAATATTCAAAACTTTTTTTTCAAAACAGTTTTTTTTTTTTTTTGGGAGGAGGATGGGGACAGAGGGTGTGTTAGGGTGGTGGGAGTGATTGGGGTTTGGTGGTTGGGTGGTTGGTGGAATGCACTTGTAAACTTGTTTTCCCTACTTTTATTAGGGAAGTCATTTTCCCATTTTTGAGGAACTTGTTTTCCTAAAGTGTTTTTCAAATTTTTTGTCCAAACAAAGATGAGAAAATTGAAAAAAAAATCCGAAAAATATTTTCCTCCATACCAAACACACCCTTAATCTAACTAATTGCCGCTAAAGGCCCCTTTTGTAGTAGTGAGATTAGCATGTACGACTTGATTTCTATTGAAAAACACAAAAGAATATTCATGGTATTATCCAAAGAGGATATATTAACATTATTATCCAATAAAACCCTTCATAACTTTGTTTTTTTATTCTTTAATTCAATGTCTCAATCTTGAATATTGTGATGATAATAACTCATATCTCTCATTTTTCGATTATGTTTATCGCCTATAATTGACCGGCCCACAAGCAAATAAGCTCTATTAAATTGTAATTGTGACTTTTTTTCGCTTTTTTGCCTCTTTAATTTGTTTGTAATATCTAATTTACGTGTATGTATGATTTTAACTAACATATATAGGAAAGAAGCTACATTAATTTACACAATCTCATTCGAAAGAATTAAGAACAACATGGTATCGGAAAAACACTCTAAAAGAACTTGTTCCTCCTAATCTCATTCGAAAGAATCATCAATAATATACTTATCGGGTAAATAAATAACAATAGAATAATATAAAAGAAGAAAATTAAACCTATCAACCCATAATTATGGTGAAATAGATAGGACCTTTCATCCTTAATGAAAGAAATCAGCTTCTAGTCCTAAGAAGAAAACTTTTAAAATTTCAAGACAAAATTCATGATTTATGTTTTTTTTATAATGTTAAAAGAAAATATTATTTATACATTTAAAGTTCCAAATACACGATGGAGTTGTCTGTTTATTTTGAACACTAATTATCATTGATGTACGAAAAAAACTTTCCAACTCAAAGCGTAACAAAAGAAATTGGGAGTATCACATTTATGATAGATTTTTTATATGCAAATTCAACCACTGCCCAGCAAAAGAAATATTATTGAAATTACGTCCAAGTGCAAGAATTCTACCTGGAAAGGAAAGAAAAAAATAAAGTCCTAAATATATTGCATCAACATAAAACAAAAAATTGACAATCTTTTTTACCTATTAGTAGGGGTGTACAAACGAAACTGACAAACCATGTCAAATCGATAACCCGAATCAAATCGAGAAGAAAAACCCGACTAGTGGTTTAGTTTGACTTGGTTTGGTTTTAAAAAGAAAAACCTGATCACCATTGGTTTGGTTTGGTTTGGTTTGGTTTTAACTAAAAAAAGTTAAACCGAACCAACCCAACTCGACATTATATGTATAAAATTTCAAAAATATCTTATACATAAAAATATATATTATAATGTAATTTATAAATATTTCTTGAACTTTTCCATATTTTTTGTCTTTTAACATATTATTTCAAACTTGGATTTAGAATTTTAAATGGTCCAATAAGTTTTATAACCCATAGATGTTAGTAACTCAAATAAAACCCACCAAAAATCATATCAATATTAATGCTAAGAAAAGAAATTCAATTCTAAATTACAATAATATTGAATATCTATTCTTTAGTTTTATGTTCGTTTAGAAAGTCAAAATACATAGCTTATTTTTTTTTTTTTTTTAATATCTAGTCATTTAATTAATACTTATTAGCCATACTTATTTTAGCATGACTTAGGCCTCATTTATTTGCACTTAATGGAGATCTGAATCTTAATTATTCAGACCTTAGTCATTAAGTGTGTTTGATTTTTAGGTCTGAATCTTAATTATTCAGATCCAGCCCATTAAATGCATATGTTTCTTTCATTTTAAAAGCACTCAAAGTCTTATCACAATTCAAACTCTTAAAATATACATGTTTTAGTTCCACCAAATTTCACGCCTCCCTCTCTCTCCAACCAGCAATCGACAACCAAA
Source organism: Lycium barbarum (assembly GCF_019175385.1). Lineage (NCBI taxonomy): Eukaryota > Viridiplantae > Streptophyta > Magnoliopsida > Solanales > Solanaceae > Lycium > Lycium barbarum. The sequence goes on along the minus strand of NC_083342.1, from coordinate 109,508,508 downwards.
TTCTTTTCCTCTTCAACTAGTAAGACTCTATAATCTTCACAGAATCAATCAAATTGTTTGGTTGACGTGGATTTGACTGTCATATTCTTTCACTACAAGCCGTCGATCACTGCCCACAATGGGTGTGTTAGCTTTGCAATTGTGATATATTGGATCATCTTCGAGCCCACACTAGAGATAGATCAGATTGCTTGTCAGCCATTTATAATATATTCAAGTAGTTTGATTAGTTTTCTGGTAAGCCCTAAGAGGCACGAGTAAATGGAACCAATGTCTAAATATTCATTCATTTCTTCAAAATATTATTTTCTATGACAAAATTATTTTATTTTTGTTGAAATGGTACCTTTAATAAAATTATTGTCTAATTTTATTTGAACTTTATATTGATTATGTTTAATAAGATAAATTAAGCATATTCAGATATTAAAAACAAACAGTCTTAATAATTCAGTGTTCAGATCTAAAGACAACAGCTTAATATTCAGATTTAGACATCTTAATCTTAATGCATATCTTAATATTCAGATGTATATTCAGATTTAGACATGGAAACAAATGAGGCCTTAGTACTTTTAGATTAAGATCATTTTCTATATGCCTTAAAAATTAACCGTATTTATTATAGCATGATTTAGTACTTTTAGATGATGATCATTTTATTTTATGCAATTTTATTATTTTTTTGTTGTTGAATATTTTAGTACAATGTCATCTCTCATCTCACATTTTGTGTTATTTTCTTAATAAAAATCTTAATTAGATAGTCGTATAAAAATCTTAATTAGATAGTCGTATCTTACTAGGACTAAAGAAATGTTTGAAGTACAGGTTTTATGTTTTGTATGAAGACTTTACCGAAAAAAAATCCGAAAAACCCAAAAAAATCTGAGCAACCCGAAAAAACCGAGAAACTTCGAGGTTGAAAAACCTGACTTTTGTTGATTTGTTTTGGTTTATAGATTTAAAAACCCAATGCGATTTGGTGTGGTCTTTAAAAAATCCGAACCAACCCGGTCCGTGTATACCCAGCCAATTAGTCGTTCCTCAAGTTTCAAACCTTGTGATTTGGGCATTTGGCTATCAAAGATGTAAAATCCAACCGAAAAAGCTGGTGATTATAACCAATTTCCCACTCTTTCAGCAATCAAATTAACTGACATAAGTTGAAACTTCCTACTCCATTATTCTTTACTGAGAAAAAGCATATCTTAAATACAAAATCAAATTAAAAACAAAAACTGAACAGGAGTATCAGCAAAAGAACAACAAAATAATACGGACAGAGTTAAGCTTCGTTATCAAAGAATACTGATAAGAGTAGATTCACAATCAAGAAAACCGACGAAAGCTGATTAATCTATTGATATTAAACCATACTCCCTCCGAATAAAAAAGAAGTGTTCACTTAGCTTTTTTTTTTTTTGGTCAAAAAAAGTGTCCACTTATTGAATCAAGAAACAATTAACCTTATCTTTTCATATTTGCCCCTATTAATTTTTATGTGATCAAATCCCAATGCCTATTCAATTAGGGGTAGTTTAGTTAATTTACATATTTTTTTTCTTGGAGTGAGTAGTTTCTTAAGGGGTGTGTAAATGACTAAATAGACTTTTTTTTTTTTTTTTTATCCTGAGGAAGTATCTTCTAAAATGACCTCAATTAATGTATCTGGTAGGCGTTTGTAACATATCGAAAAGTTTCAAACCCGGTGCAACTTCTGCTTGAAAGACAGCAGGAGCATTGCTATTGCACCTTGGAGGCTCAAATACTAAATACTTAGCATATCAACTTTATTGAAGATGAATCCTTAATCGAATTAAATATATAGTTAACCTAAGAGTACTATGTCTTTCTGATAATACGTAGTCTTACCATATTTAATTTGAATTGGAGACAAATTCAAATTCATCAAGGATTTTCCAAAATTAAAAGAATAACAAAATATTAGGGTTTATTACCCGTTCAAATAAGGAAGTGTTTAGTATATAAAATTTTAGTTGATTTGAAAATCCTAAATATAAGGAAAATAATTAAATTATTTATGTCTTATGTGAAATCATTTGTAATTATTAAAAGACGATTTTTTTCTATTATAGAGTCTTTTAATGAAGGGCAAAAAGTTCAATCAATATTTATAAGGCCCTTCGTGCTTTTAATGTAGTATAGATATATATATGATGGCCTCCACCCCCCCCCCCCCCCCCCGTCAACCAAAAAAACAAAACCCCCCACCCAATATAGTTGCCGCAACTTCCTTTAGAAATCCACTCCAATGCTTCCTTTAAGTCTCTCCAGCACCTGCCTGACTTCAACTTGGATATGAATAACTAGCCCCGCTAAACAGCTCAGTTCTCCCAGTTTTAGTCCAGATACAATTGCAAATAGTTGCAAGGACCTCTCTATGTACTGACCCTCACATAAATAACAACCAGCATTATCAACTTGTATATGATCTTTCCTTATTCAATAATCTCCTCTGCACAGCTAACCATAAAATGAACCTATGCTTAGGCTGTATAACAACACTCCAAATCAAGTCAGCTATCCTCCATATTAGCCCAAAGTGAGTCTTGGATGAAACGAATTGACTTAAAAATGGGTTATCCACAAATATTTGGGGGCTAATTTTGGTCAATTTAATTGGAGATGGACCTATATATAACATCCACAGCCCAGCCTGTGCTGATGTTCATACTCATTTACTAAACTCATATATCAAGGAACCAATAATTTTTGATATTGTATAATTCAAAATTGTATAATTCAAAATAGACGTTCTCAATTAATTCATGAGCGAGATACAATATTTCAGTGCTTAATAATTGGTAAGTTCTGGAAAAGTTCCGTTACATTATTCATAGTAGTGTCGAAATTAATCAAGTAATTATTTGTTAATATTGTCCAACATTTGTTTTTAAGGTTAGGTTTCCATTTTGCCCGAGAAATGTTCAAATTAGTAAAGATTCCTTATTGTGATTTATCATTTTATATTGAAATGTGAAGAAAAATTTCATACTTAAAGAAAAAGAAATTTGGGCCGCCTAAATTAGTTGGGCTAATGAGGATGACTATTGCTATTGAATCATCTTGGGCCAATATTTCGGGAATCTTATAGGGTCATTTGCACTTTTGTACCTGTTTTGTGCTGGTCTTTAATGTTTACCCTTCAAATGGGCTGATCCTTAATTGTTAGCCTTCAAAATCATAAGTTACGCATTATAATATTTATAAGTTGTGTCAGTGTCCTTAAAGAATTTAAGTGATTTTAAAGGCCAAAAGTTAAAGACCAGACCATTTGATAGACAAAAATTAAAGACCAGTCCATTTGAGGGACAAACCGTGCAATTACTTCAATCTCATAAGTAGTTCATGGGCTAATGAGCATGATTGAGCCAAGTCTCGCGAAAACATTGAAGGAAATACTAAATTCTTGATGTGGGGTAAATATTAGGACTTACAATGTCTTATTTCTTTTTGGGAAAAGGGTTAAAAATACTCTCTTATTGAAAAAAGATCAAATATACACTCCGTTTGAGTTTGGGTGCAAAATTACTCTTAACGTTACACAATAGGATAAATAATACCCCTGACTAACGAAAAAGTGAAAAAACAGGATTTTAGAACACTTACAAGGTTGACTTTTCTTTGCTTCTCCCCTTCCCAGTTCTCTCTCCATGTCTTTCATTCTGCTTGCTATCCCTTTCTCTTTTCTTTATATCTTTCTTTCTCTTTTCTTGCTCCTTAATTCAAATCAATACAAGAGAAAACCTCCTAAATTTCATCTTTTTCACACAAAAATCTAACCCATTTTGCTTTATATGTGCAAACAAGTTCCATCCACCAGCACCTGTTGTATAAAAAAAAGTTGTTTTTTTCTCAAAGCAAATATATCAAGAACTTGCATGATTTTGCCATGGACGGGCTAAAATGCTATACTCAAATTATGCCATCTCATTGACAGAAGGAAATATATATCGAGCAAAGGATATGTACAAATCTTGAATACTCTTGTCAATAAGTGTAAATCAATTACTCATTAATTTGACCGCTACTGCACAAAATCAAGTTTGAATTTCAGTAGGTGCAAACTCAGTTTGACATATACACTGCACTAATTGTTCTAACGAGAAATTTTTTGCTCTTGGTATCACTCCTACACGCTAGTTTTCTCCGCTCATTATCCTACATGCAAGTTCATGTTGACTTTTAAGCAACTTTATATGCAGTACAAGAAGACATTAAAAGGTTGCAATTTATCTTGATGGCTATTTTTCCACCTGCTGAAAAATAATACTTGAAGGACATTAAAGCTAGACAACCAAAACCAAAATTTGCTCAGACTAGTTCGTTATGCAATATTGATAGGAAATAACTTGTATGCAAATTCATTTACTTGACAACCTAATATGTCATCAATCACACCGCACTTGTATACACATAATTAGTTAATGGCTGGTTTGTTTTAGGATACAACCGGTGGTCGTGGGTGCAAATTGAGTGTAGATAAAGCAAAGTGGGTTCAATTTTGTGGGAAGAAAGATGGATTTCTAATAGAATTTTTTTCTAGATTTGACTTGATTTGAATCAAGAGGTAAGGAATGAACAAAGAAGAAGAAGAGATAGGGAATCGGTGGGCAGCGGACAGAATGAGAGAGGAGGCATGGAGAGAGAACTGGAAAGGGGAGAAGAAAAGAAAAGTCAAACCTTTTAAGTGTTTCCTGTTTTTTCACTTTTCTGTTAGTCAGAGTATTATTGATCCTGTATAACGGTTAGGGTAATTTTGCATTCAAATTCAAAGGGAGAGTATATTTGATTTTTTTTTATTTTTTTTTTTTATAGTAGGAGGGTATTTTTGACCCTTTTTCCTTTCTTTTTTTACATACGAGAAAATACTAAGAGCCAGTTTGGATTGACTTATAAGTTGCTTATAAGTTGTTTTCAGTTTTTTTGAGTGTTTGACTGGTCAGTTTAAAGTCATTTTGTGTTTAAAATAAGCTCAAAAAAATAACTGGACTTATTTGACTTAGCTTATCTAAAGCAGCTTATAAGCTGAAAACAGCTTATAAGCCAAAAAATAAGTTAGACTACCCTAACTTATTTTTTTTTAGCTTATAAGCTGTTTGCAGTTTATATGCATAAGCCCATCCAAACAGGCTCTAAGTTCTTGATCGGAGGGGCCTCTGTCCTTCCATTCCTTGGATAAACAATGAAAATGGAGTACTTGATCGGATTGATCATATCTAGAGCACAAGAAGGTTCAAGTTTGTAGGTACGTTAGAATGTCTCAATTACACACATCGTCGTTGCACTTTTATTTAATACCTTTGTGATTCCAAACGTACTGCTCGTCTCACTGTAATTTGTTCTTGAATTCTCAATGAAACTTCTACCGCTTTATTCCTAAACGTAGAGAACCCATCGCTGCCACGGTTGTCCTACCGGTCCTGCTCCACAACTTACCAATACCATTAAGACTGTTTAGACAATTTTGTGGAAATTGAGAGGTTGTTGCCTTTTGGGGTAGGTGGGAGAAGGACCGTGGCAAGCACATGACACGATTAAAACATGCGAGCAGAAAAAGATGGCTAAAATCAAAAGATTCTTATGAAGCCACATTCACATAAAAGACAAAGCCTGCCACTTGTTGCCTGTTGGGACATATATATATATATATATATATATACTTGGGCAATTATACACAAAAAAAAAAAAAAAAAAAAAATTGTGAATACCTATAGCCGCATAAAATCCTAAGATTGATGTAGTAGTACTGTCATACATTTTGATATTTTACAATACAAAATAGTCGTAAATCAGAATAAAGAGAGCATCACGATATGTTATTGATTTCTATTTTACATATCTCAGCATTATTTAAATTCTGTTAAAATAAATTTAATACTCTATTCATCTGTTTTGCTCTTTATAATCGTGCAGGTCGAATTAACCCTATTAGGATGGACAATAGTATCATATTACACACTTTGGGAAGAGAGAAATTGCACAAGAAGAATCTCCCCAGTCAATTTGAACGCTACTAATTCAATTTTTTAGGCACTTTGTACGAAACCTCAATTCCATAAATTATAGTAATTTGTTTTAACAATCAATGGGTTTGCTTCTCTAGAAATGTTTGTGTAGGAGTAAAATGCCACTTTTTCTTGAAAAAATTAATTCCAATTATTGTTTTGAATCTATATGTTGATATATAAATATGTGATATATAATGAACGTAAATGTGAAAGACTATAAGTAGTGGTGTACAAAGAAAACCGACAAACCGCATCAAATTGATAATTCGAGTCAAATCGAGAAAAAAACCCCGACTAGTGGTTTTGTTTGACTAAATTTGGTATTGAAAAAAAAAATCAACCATAATTGGTTTGGTCTGGTTCTAACTAAAAAAAGTCGAACCGAACCAAACCAACATGACATTACATGTATATTATTTTTAAAGATATTTCATACATATTTTTTTTTATTTCTAATGTAATTTGTAAATATTTGTTAAAATTCTTCATATGTTTTGTCTTTTAACTTATTATTTCAAACTTGAACTTAGAATTTTGAATGGTTCAATAAGTTTTATAATCCACAGATGTTAGTAATGCAAAAAAAGCCCAAAACAAAATCAACTCAATACTAAAACAAAGAGTTCAATTCTAACGCTAGGAATGACAATAATGTTGGATATTTGTTAGCTTTGCATTGGTTTAGAGAGTGAAATACATAACTTGATTTTAGTTTTTCTTTTTGTCATGTAGTTAATACTTATTTGCCGCACTTATTTTAGCATGACTTAGTATTTTAGATTATGATCATTTTCATTATGGCTTATTAATTAACAATATTTTTTTTAATCAATTTCATTATCTTTTTTGTTGAATATTTTATTACAATACATCACTCATCTCACATTTTTTGTTATTTTCTTAAAAAACACTTTAATTATATAGTTGTATCTTACTAGGACTAAGGAAACATTTGAATTAAAAGTTATATATCTTGTATGAAGACTTTTCCTGAAAAAACCCCGAAAAACCCGATTTTTGTTGGTTTGGTTTATAGATTTGAAAACCCGACGCAATTGGTTTGATTTGGTATTTGAAAAACCCGAACCAACCCGATCCATATACACCCCTAACTATAAGAGCAGTATCTTTGCATACAATCTCGGTTTGAGATTCACTTCGACTAGCTTTTGCTTAGCGAGATGAAATAAAATGCATATAAGTCCTACGATATATTCTAGATTGTGAAATCGTTAAAATTTTAGGTAATGTTGGTATCAATATAACGGTAGTTAGTGGTAATTTTTATCTTTTAAAAATATAATTACTGTTAAAGACTTGACACTTTAGGCCTGTCAGTGAGACGTAAAGAGAAGTTTCATATTTAGAGAAATTGTTTACCCTAAAAAATGGTAACAATTAAATTTGTAAGTGGTTTATAAGATACATAGTTAGATTAATAGATTAGGTATAACAATAGTATGCAAATGATAATCGTATATTGATGAATGATAGTAAATAAAGCTTAAGTAACTGAATCTGTAAACTCTGAAAACTGGTCCGGTTTTGGAGATTGCCTCTTTAACCCGAGCCAAACACTAAGAAAATTCCTCTGCCTCTTTTTTAGATTACAAGTGTGATGAATAATGAAAATCTAACCCTAAAATAAAGGGGGTACACCCCTATTTATAGCTATAAATAGATGCGCCTTAGTATAATCTAAAAAAGGCCTTTTTAAGAAAACCCTAAAGTGGATAAGGCGACGTCCGTACGAGTAGTCTGACACCCATACTGTTGTCAGCGCACATGGCGAAACGATCAGGTGATGCGTGGCCCGGCCAATAACGGATACTCCGAGCCTATGTTTAATGTCTTCGCCTCAGATTCGGGTTTTCTGTGCTTATCAACATACCCTCGGTTTTGACACTCAGTTGGATGAACTCACAACCCCTCGACCCTCGTTCCCTTCGATGCCCAACGATCTTATTCTTCTTCGATCTCGTATCAGACGGCTGCAATATTTACTCCGGTTCTTACCGAATACAAATTGCTTCAGTTTTTACCGTATACGATAGTCCCCATACTTCTCGCATCGAAGTTTAATCGAAGTGACGGGAAGTGGAACGATTACTTCGGTGACTTCCTTAGTAAGCCTCTTCTTTGAAAACAGGCGGGAAATGAATCGTCCTTCCATGTCACGTCTCTCTGACTTGGAACACGTGTCTCCTTTTGGTTGGACGATTTCGGTAACCGTCTCAAAATTTCTCTATAAAAGGCGTTACAGTGATTTCACTTTTCACTTCTCTTTTTTCACTCTTCACCTCTTGATCATCTCACTTACCTTGTTCTAAAATTCTGTGTCTTCGAAAATTTGTTGAGAAAATTCATCCGAGGTCCCAAAATCTTCTCCAATTTATGGAAAATTCTCTTCGAGTCTTCACAAGTTCATCCTTTCCGTCTTCAAATCTTCACATCAACTTTCAAATTTTCATACTTTCCTCTTCGAATCATCAAATCTTCATATTTTCCTCTTTAAATCCTCGAAATGGCAACAAACACTGATTCTACCCAGGAAGATGCCCCTTCGGTTAGCTCTCCGAATACCGAGACTGTCGCCAGCACCGGAGGCAAATCACAAACCAGTTCTTTCGAAACCCAGGTCAAAGACATAATCCCCTTAAAATATAACTTCAACCACGAATTTGCAATTGAAATGGCTGTAAAGAAATCTGACTGGGGTTGCGACGTGAGGCATTACCTATCATCGATTAAGGAGGTGCACCTTCCCCGAGTCCGAACTGAGTGTGGTTGGGACAACCGCCCCATAGAGATCATTGCTCCCGGTGATGACGAAGCAAATCACCGATTTGAAGGAGGGGTTTTTATATACTTACACATACCTTTTCACTTTCAAGCTTAATCCTCCAATAGATCCAGTTATCCTTGAGATATGCCGGACATATAAAGTGTGCCTTGCTCAAATAGGCTCGAATGTTTGGAGGATCGTGGCCTGCCTCTGTCTTTTGGCTGATAATGCCAAAGTTAACTTCACCCAGCACCATTTGATCCGGCTATATTGCCTGAGGATCTTCCGTGATGGAGTTATTAAGCTCGCCAAACGGGGAAGGAACCTTATTCTTTCCCTATTCTTTCCTTCGTTGATGAGAATACAGATCGGGGCTGGTACGAGCGTTTTATCCCGGTTAGGATCGCAGACATTATACTGGAGGAATATATGCCTTTCCCCGAAAGGTGGAATGACAAACGTAAGTCTTATAGGACTTATATCTCTTTTAGGTGCCTTTTGAGCATTTTTTCTAACTATTTCCGATGTTTTAGCTGACGGATGGCTTCCGGAGGTGATCCCCGGATTTTTTAGGTGGATCGAAAGAATTATCAGCCAACATCCGCACCAAGAGCGGACATGGGAAAATCTACCGCAAACGGTGGGCTGCTCAAAATCATGGTATCTTTCTCTTCTCTTAGCTTCTTGCTATTTTCTTTCGTTCAACTTTCTTATGGTTTAATCCTTTGATATTCAGATTTAAGTAGAGGCTGTTCGACCCTACAGCCCACACCAGCAGACGAACCCACCACACCGGGTTTAGATTTTGATATTTCAGGATGAGCACGGCTCATTTCCGAGGTTGAAAAGAAGAAAAAACCCAAGTCTAGGAGTCAAAAAAGAAAGAAGAGCTCGAAGGATGCCGCTGGTTTATCTGAAGCTCGAGGCCTGAGGGATGACCCAGATGACGACATTTGGATCGCGAACATCAGATCGGATCCTTCTGTTGCTGCTGCTACTGGGGCTGAGACAACTTCGGTGAAGGTCTCGAAGGAGAGTGCCGCAGCTGATTTGCCAAGCTCAGCCATATGTGGGGAAGTTGAGACCTCTTTCCACCCGATAACCGAATATCTCCAAGCCCCGATTCCAATAAGGGCAGTTGAACTGATCGACGTTACGGGCGACACTTCACCCGAGGCGGCGCCTTTGGTAAAAAAGGCTAAAAGGGCTGAAATAACTTCACCTCCTCCTTCTGCTCTATCCTCGGAGCAGGTGAATTTTGATGACATGTTTGCCGATACTCCACCTGCAACGACGGAAGCCTCGGGACTTGGACATCTCCCTATTCCACGAGCAACGAGGAAGCCTACTCGATCTACTGAGTCAGGTTCGAGGTCTCGACTTGTAGATATTTTTCCGGCTCCAAGTGCAGAGCCAAGGAGGGCCAGGTCGACCATGGTCACTGTTCCTGAAGATGGTTGTTTTTTGTCTCGCCTTGTGAGGGTGGCCAGTTATCTACGACCTTTTGTGTCGGAGTCCGACAAAGAGAAAATGGACAGACTCTCGTGGCAGTGCCTTCTTAACGAGGGTAGGCATTCTGGAAACCGGGTGAATATTTTCTCTCCCTCCTTCTAACGAGTTTCAATTTATCTGAAGTAATTTCATTGTCTGCTGATCTCTAACTTTATTTCTTTTATTTTCGCAGGTTGTCGTGATCGTGAGTGAAGGTTTTCTTCTAGCTCAGCATGAGATAGATGACTTATGGGCTCAGTTGGATCCCCAGGGCCGAGTCACTGAGAAGTTCAAGCTTCGCCTCCAACAAAAGAAAGATCAGTTGAGCCATACCGTCAGTCCTCCAACCCTCCGAATAGAGCTTGAAGTAGCTAAGGAGGAGAACTTTCGATTAAAAAATTAGCTTGATGATTCAGTCCAGAAGAACAAAATCCTAGAAAAGGACAATAAGGAGCTCAGCCGGGGCAACTCCGAATACGCCACAAAGCTTGGTGAGTTAGAGCTCACTATCACCCAATTGAGGGAAGGACTTGATTGAGTCAAAGGCGAGGCTGCTAAGATGGAGGAGAAGTTCAGGCAGCTCGAAGTCGAAAGGGAAACTGAGAAGGAAACCTTAAACGTTGGCCAAGAAAAGGCCGAGACTCGATCCCTGGCCTATGAGGAACTTAAGAGTGAGATCGAGGCCGCCATTCGAGACAATGATAGACTTCAGGCCGAGCTGGCAACTTCTAACGAGGTTTGGATCACTCTGAGCGATATGAGGTCCGAGTTGGAGGAAAAATTAAAGAAGACTCAGGCCGACCTGAAGGAAGCCCATGAACAAATTGAGGTTACCGAGGCTCGATCCACCCTTCTAGTAGAATATGTAAAGTGGAAGTCTAGAAGATCTACGCTCGAGGCAGCTCAACGAGGCATTACGGATATCCCTGCTCGGATTGCCGAGGCAAAAACAATCGAGGATAAAGCCAAGAAAGCTCTTGAAGATAGGTCCGAGGAAGACCCAGAAGGGTCCGGCTCTGATGACTCGGGCTCTTCTTCGACAGATTAAATAGGCTCATACGACCTTTGCATTTTTTTATCTTTTTAATTTTCACAAGTGTAAGCTTCGGCCCTTCATGACATACGAAATTTGTATGGGCTTCTCTTTTGCCAGTATTTCTTTTGATCATTTTTTACACTTAGTCATGTGAGACTTCGAACAAATCTTTAAGTTTCATATTGGTATTGTTTCGTATCGATATTGTTTCGTTAAAAATGACTAAGGTTCGACCTTAAGCCCTTAACAATTTTTTTCTTAGAAAATTGAGCCAACTTAACTTTTGGGTTTTGGGTTTTGGGCTTTACTTTAACCGGTTCCTGTTCAACCGATAACTTATTGATGGCTTGTCTGTAGGAGCCTTTTTATGCTTTGTGAATTCAGACGTCTTCGAACCACTTCGGGCATTTAAGTCGAGGTCTTTAATTATTCGACCTTCTTTCGACTGTTTTAGTTCTTTGTAAGTTGGGCTCGGTTACTTATAACCTTAGTGCCTTCGTCTATTTTGTGACGGCAGTCCTCGAGGGTAGCTCATGGGCTATAATAAATAGTTACTCTCGGTAACATTCATAAAATGGCACATTTGAACGTACTTTTACCGAAGTATTTTTCTTCATATTTCAAATATTTGTCTCTCATAAAAAACTAAGGACTTCATCCGACCTCTTCTTCTTTTGTCGTAGCAATATTATCTAGGCACGATTCATTCGATTGTTTGGCCCTTACAATGAAACCTAATGCAGAAGGCTCGACCAATAAAAAATAAAAAGTGATTCGACTTTGACTTCTCTTCTTTGCTTCTTTAGGCTTTCTTCGATCTTGTTGTTCCTGGTGAGGGTATCATAGTCTCGTAGTGTTTGTGTGTGAAGCATGAGCGGAGAAACACTTATAGAAAGCAACATTGTTGAATCCCCAGTCTCAGTACTTTGCTGGTCTTCGCACCCCCGACACTTAGCCCGGTTTTTGAATTCTAAAGTAACACGTTGTACATTGTTGCTTCGGTAAAAAACCTTACCGAAAATCCCACTTCGGGGTAAAACCGAACTTATAAAAAGTGTGCAACACGTGTTTTCAAACCTAATTCTACTATCTTCGAATTTTACTCTGATTTAGAAAAAAAAAGGTGAGAACTATTGAAATTCACGAAGGGTTAGTAGCTCGTACCTTAGCAATAATATTTCTTCAAGTGTGCTACGTTTCAGTTGTTGTGCAGCTGTTGGCCGTCTTCGATTTCCAATTGATATGATCCTTTGTCGGTTATTCCGGTTATCTTATACGGTCCTTCCCAATTCTGGCCCAGTTTTCCATCATCGGGATTCTTAGTGTGCAGGGTAATTTTTTGAAGCACTAAGTACCCAACTTGGAAATGCCGAAGGCTCGTTCTTTGATTGTAATATCTTCCAATTCGTTGTCTTTGAGCTGCTAAAAGGACCAGTGCATTCTCGCGGAGTTCGTCCGCTAAGTCAAGCTTCATTGCCATATCCTCTTCTTTTGACTCGTTCATCGCATACCGGAACCTTAGGCTCGGTTCTCCGACTTCTACAGGAATTAAAGCCTCGGCACCATAAACTAGAGAAAATGGTGTTTCTCCAATATTTGACTTCAACGTCGTTCTGTAGGCCTATAGTACCTCCGGAAAAACTTCCTTCCACTTGTGTTTTGAGGACTCCAGTCGCTTTCCTAGATTTTGAATTATGGTCTTATTTGTCGACTCCACTTGTCCGTTTGCACTCGGGTGATACGAAGTTGACAAAATCTTCTTAATCTTCAACCCTTTGAGGAAGTCATTAGCCTTATTAGCAATGAATTGTCGACCGTTGTTGCAAGTTATCTCGGCAGGAATGCTAAACCGACAAACGATATAGTCACAAATGAAGTTAATGACCTCTTTCTCTCTGACTTTCTCGAAGGCCTGCGCTTCAACCCATTTGGAAAAATAGTCAATCATAAACAAAATGAACCGAGCCTAACTCAGAGCCCATGGCAAAGAGCCGACAATGTCCATCCCCCATTTCCTAAATGGCCAAGGGGACAGGATCAGATGGAGCAACTCCGCCGGCTGGTGTATCATCAGTGCGTGCCTTTGGTATCCATCACATTTTCGGACAAAATGTTTTGCGTCCTCCTCAATTCGATTACAGTAATATCCTGCTCTGATTATCTTTCGGACCAAAGCTTCGACTCCCAAATGATTACTGCAGGTTCCTTCGTGGATCTCCTGCATCACATAATTTGTTTCTCCGGGCCCCAAGAATTTAGCCAAAGCTCCCTAAAAAGATCAGCGATATAACTGGTCATCGACCAAGCAGAATCTCATAACTTTAGTTCGAAGGGACCTCGATTCCTTAGGGTCTGTTGGGAGCGTCCCTTCTCGCAAGTAGTCTATGTATTTGTTGCGCCAATCCCATGTTAAGCTCATTGTATTGATCTCGGCGTGGCCATTTTCTATTGCCGAGTTCATCAACCGAACGACCGTGCCAAAATTAAACTCCTCCGCTCTGACCGATGAACTGAAGTTGGACAATGCATCTGCTTTTTTGTTTTGCTCCCTCGGTACATGCTGCATAGTCCATTCTTCGAACCGGTGTAGGACTATTTGAATTTTCTCTAGGTTTCTTTGCATTCGTTCGTCTTTGACTACAAAAACACCGTTGACTTGGTTCACAACTAGGAGGGAGTCACACTTTGCTTAAATGACTTTAGCCCCTAAACTTCGAGCCAACTCAAAACTTGAAATCATAGCCTCATACTCGGCTTCATTGTTAGTCAATTTTAAAGTTCTGTTTTATTGTCGAATAATATCACATGCGGGGGCCTTAATAACAATCCCCAATCCGTACCCTTTCACGTTTGATGCTCTGTATGTGTATAGGGTCCAGATTCTTGCGGCTTTCCCCGAGGTTGGCAAAAGTCGGCCAAGATTTGGGATTTTATAGTCGTTCTAGGTTTATACTCGATGTCATAACTGCTTATATGAACAACCCATTTCATTAACCTTCCTGAAAACTCCGATTTATGCGTGATATTTATTAATGGGTAAGTAGTCACTGCACATATGGGGTGGCATTGAAAATAAGGTTTCAGTTTCCTAGAAGCATTTACCAAGGCTAATGCTAATTTTTCGAGGTGATGATAACGAGTCTCTGCATCCTTTAATGTTATGCTTCTATAATAGATAGGGAATTGCGTACCTTCTTCTTCTAGAACCAAGACGCCACTTACCGCAACCTCGGATACTACCAGATATAAGAACATTTGTTCATTTGCCTTGGTGTGTGCAACAAAGGGGGACTTGACAGGTACCGTTTCAAATATTCCAAAGCTCTTTGACATTCCGGTGTCCATACAAAGTCATTCTTCTTCCTTAGCAACGAAAAGAAACAGTGACTTTTATCCAAAGACCTTGAAATGAACCGGCTCAGAGCCGTTATTCTTCCGGTTAACCTTTACACTGCCTTCCCGTTGTTAATCACCTCGATGTCTTCAATGGCCTTAATTTTGTCCGGGTTAATTTCAATCCCTTGGTTCGACACCATGAAACCCAAGAACTTCCCTGATCTAACGCCGAAGGCACACTTCTCCGGGTTCAGCTTCATGTTGTATTTGCGAAGTATATCGAAGGTTTCCTGTAAATGCTTTAAATGGTCCTCTGTTTCCAGGGACTTAACTAGCATGTCATCAATATAAACCTCAATTGTTTTACCTATTTATTCTTCAAGCATTCGGTTAACTAGGCGTTCGTAAGTTGCACCGGCGTTTTTAAACCCGAATGACGTTACATTATAGCAATAAGTCCCATATCAGGTTATACAAGAAGTCTCCTGATCCTTCGGATCTATCCGAATTTGATTGTACCCGGAGTACGCATCGAGAAAACTTAACATCTTATGCCCGACCGTCGCATCTATCATTCGTTCAATGTGAGGCATAGGGAATGAATCCTTCGGGTAGGCTTTGTTCAGATCCTTATAATCAATACACATTCTAAATTTATTACCTTTCTTCGGCACGACAACGACATTAGCTAACCAGTCCGGGTATTTAACCTCCCGGATGGAACCTATTTTTAAAAGCTTTGTTACCTCTTCTTTGATGAAGGCATGCTTTACTTCGGCCATCGGTCTTCTTATCTGTTTCACCGGGGAATATTTTTTATCGAGGCTTAACTTATGCGTCATTAATTCCGGTGGCACACATGTCATGTCTAAATAGCACCATGCAAAATAATCGGCGTTAGCTTGAAGAAATTTAATTAACTAACGCCTGAGCTCCGAGGTTAACCCCGTGCCCAGGTATACCTTTCTGTCCGGCGAGTGCACAAACAAGATAATCTGTTCCAGCTCCTCTATGGTAGACTTGGTTGCGTCCGAATTATCCGATAGCACGAACGATCTGGCACACCGAAGCCATCTTCTTCGAAGCTCAGGTTCTTCTCTTTCTTTTCTTCATCCAAGCTGACCGCGCCTCCATTTTTTAATTGCTATTTAGCATCTTTGCCTTTGGTTGATTCAACAACTTTTTGGGCCGGTTCCTTCTGAATGAGGGGTGTTTATTCGACCGCGAACATCTCTCTTACCGCGGGTTGTTCACCACGGACTTTTTTTAAGCCTTTCGATGTCGGGAATTTTAACATTTGATGCAATATCGAGGGTACTGCCCTTCTGCTATGCATCCATGGTCTGCCAAGCAACATATTATACTTCATCTCACCCTCGATGACATAGAACACCGTTTGCTGAATAGTCTCGGCTATGTTGACCCACAAAGAGATTTCTCTCTTAGTAGTTTCGCTTGCCATATTGAATCCGTTGAGAACCCGAGCTAACGACACAATTTGGTCCAACAACCCCTATTGTTCTACCACTCTCCATCGGATAATATTGGCTGAACTACTTGGGTCAATCAAAATACTTTCAAGACTAGATTTAAAAATAAGGATAGAAATTACCAACACATCATTGTGTGGTTGAATGATGCCTTCCGTATCCTCATCGTCGAAGGACATAGATCCTTTAGGCACACAATCCCTGGTCCGCTTCTCTCGAACAATTGAAACCTTTGTCCTTTTCATCATCGGTCCTCGTGGCATATCCGTTCCTTCGATTATCATATTGATCACGTGTTGTGGCTCCATGGGCTCGACCTGTTTATGATTTTCCCTGCCTTTGTAGTATCCTTTGGCTCGGTCACTCAAGAATTTGCGAAGGTGACCATTGTTTAACAACCGAACCACCTCCTCTCTCAATTGGCAACAATCCTTGGCCTGATGGCCATGAGTTCCATGATACTCACACATCACGCTCGGATCTGTTTGAGCTGGATCAGATCTTAATGGTTTCAGCCACCTGACATCCTAGGTATAGCCAATGGCCGAGACAAGATCTGTGGTGTTAATTGGTATTTTTTATGACATTTATAAGGTATTTATTTGATTTAATCAAAGAAAAAAAAGCATTTTGTTTTAAAATAATAATAATTATTTAATTGATAAATTGTCAAAAAATCAAAATTAGCAGGTACATTATTCCCTTTAATCCATGGAGTTTGAGTAATTTAAATAATTGACAATTTCACCCTTTAATATTTAATTTTGCATAATTGTGTGATTTGTCAAAATTTATTTATAATTATCTATAAATGTTTTAATTAGTCAATTAAGTGGTCCTTATTGCAAATTGATGTTTAAATTATTTAATTATTTTTATTATGGCCACCATTAATTTGACCAATTCATGGTTCAAGGAAATTGGGGTCATTCTTGTAAAATTAGCCTCTTAGTGGCCTTGATTGAAATAACCAAATTCATTGGCTTAAATTAATCAAGGTTAATGCAATTTAATTTTTTAACCTGCTAATTAGGCCAAATATGGTCATAATTGAAATAACCAGCTAAAATAAAACCAATTAAGGCCAAATTTGGCCATAATTGAAGTAATTAGTTGGATCATAATCCATTAGGGCCATGTTCACAATTTTAGGCCCATTAACACAATTGGCCAATTTTTTTTAATCTATCTTAGTAAGATAATTATGTCTTAAATTTTATCTATAATTAAAATATCATCAATTTTAATCTTTATTTAATTATCTTTTGTATATATATCGGGTATACATATGTATACACGAGGTATACATATACATGTATACACTTAGTATACATATATGTGTACACAAAAAGAAAGGGCCACCTTAATTCCTTAAGGTCTGGACCGAGTCTGGCCCAAACCAAGCTGAGACCCGGCCCAAACCATTTAATAACGATAAAGGGGTATACCCCCCTCCTTTTATTTCAATTCTTTTTTCAGAAAAAGCCCTACCCCCACCCCGTTTCTCTCTCTATCCTTTTCTGTGTAACCCTAATCGTCGCCTCATGTTTTCCCTCTTCTCTCTCCGTAAAAAATGGAAAAATTACAGAGTATAGCATATGTACACAACTTTTACATGTCTATTGTTAATGTTTCACTTGGTTTCGCGAAAATATGATCCAAGCATGGTAATGAATCGTCTTTTTTACTTTATTGTTCGGTGATTTACCTGTTTTATTGTTGTACCTTGCTTGATTTCCATTGGTTGGGGTTGAAAGGTCTAGATTGAACCAAATGAGGTTCAGATTTGGCCGTTCATGTGTTTAGGGAGTCATTTGAGACGTAGATTGGATTTGAAAGTTCATTTTTAGGGAAATTTGTTTGTCCCACATTGGTTTTTTTGGAGAGTTGAACAATTTTTGGCCCTCACATTAGAGGGGGTCTTTTTGGGGGAAAAAGTCTGAGTTTTGAAAGTTAGGAGTTTGAAAAGAGTTTGAGAGGTTAGAATATTGGAGAAATTAAAAAGGAAGGCTGAAAACTTTGGATTTCAATCTTCTTTAGTAATTTTTTTTTAAGACTTCACTAGTTTGAGGTTTCCTGAGTTTAAAAATTTATTTTCCTTTTGTTTTTTGAGTCTGTGTGGCCGAGTGTGGTCTTAGAAGCACAAAGGGCTTTTAAATTCATTTTTGACCAAGGTTGCACTATTAAAAGGTGATATTCTATCCTTTATTTATTTTGTTACTGCTTAGTAGTTAGTTTATATGATAGTGGCTTGTTAATGTTAGTTGGTTGCTGTATTGCCTTTTGGTTCAACTAAATGAATGTGCTGCTTGGGTGATGTTAAAGTTCATTAACTTGTTTAAATGTGGAGTGTTGACACCCGATTTTGACCCTTCTTCTTTAATTTATTTCTTTGAGCTTCTAAATTATTAATTAATAAATGATATTATGATTTTTAGAAATTATTCGTCATTATTACTATTATTTATTAGTAGTATGTTATCACTATTATTATTATAATTAACTACTCACTATTTTATAACATAAAAGAATTATTTTGATCCATTTAGAAACTCAAAGAAAGACTTAAAGAGGGAGTGGGCCGTCCAAACTTCAGCCACTTGAAATCCAATTTACAGCCCACTAAATTTCTTCCTAGCCCGTTAAGACAACCTAATCAGATGGATATCCCTTCCAAACAGCTTTTTTTTTACCACATCCATTATCAGAAAAATTCCAAAGAATTTCAAGACAAAAACAGAAGGGGTTTCACCATTTCGGGCATGACCTTCTCATGCTAAGAATGCTCCTTTTGATTCAAGCCTAAATTATGATTGGCGAGTTTAAAACTCGATTTTCTTTATAATTTTTCTTTCGCCATTTTAGTACAAGAGCCTTATTTGATTTTGTCTTCTTCCATCTTTTTCTGATCTTGTTACTGGCGGATCCTTACAAAGATCTCAAACGTTCAGATTTTGAACTGATTTTTGACCTAGGTAATTCAAATCCCGCCCAAAAATTTTGAATCCTAGAAAACCCTAATTTGTATCTATAAATACTAGCATTTGGAGTCCATTTAAAAAAAAAAGTTGGGTAACAGTCGCACAACCCCCCTTTTACCAGAGGTTCTGGCCGCCACTCTTGCCTTTAAAAGTTCTCGTTTCCTTCTTTTCCTTACCTCCTAAAAGTCGACTGCTTGCTGCATTTTTTTTATATATCTAAAACAACTGTTTACTGTCCTTTGTTTGCTGGAAATGGCTGATCATTTTTTTTAAAAGTGCAATACTAAACTGTCCAACTTACTGTCCTGTCTCTTCCTTTCTACATTTTTATTTGCTTTCTTTTAGTAGCGCTTAAAATAGTGTTAGTGGTCTAGTTAATTATCAACGACAATGTGTTAATTTTGAGTTATTATGCTACAATAATTTCTATGTTTGCTCGTTTGAGATGTCTCCTTGCTTCAGTTGGATTTAGTGCACAAATAGTTGGTTTTCTCGTCATGCTTAAAGCTTGTCCAGTTTGTTGTTCCCAAATTTGTTAAGTTGAACATGATGCTCAAGTAGTTTAAGATGCTTAGCCAATTGATCTGCTTTAGGAGATTAGTAGATATTTTTCTCGCTATTTCCTTTCCAAATAAGAACATTACCTTTCTAAAAGTTTATATCCAAACTCTGCTTTCTTAAGACATTATTGAGTTAAAAACCAAACTTCTGATGAGATTATAGTAAAATGAAGTCTCAGGTGTGACCATTCTGTTCTTGACCCAAATGATTCGTTACTCTTTCTTTTAAGAATGGAGTATGCCATGTAGTGAAATATTTTAGAGAAGCATAACCTTTAAGCTTCACTCTTTTGTCTCTTTATTCTTAAGTCTTCAAGTAACAGTTTGATGTGCTTTGTTTTAGCTCAAATAGGTTGAAAGTTTAACCGATAAATACCTTTTTGTTTGAGTAATGTATAGGCAGGAATGATTTTTGCTTTCAGAATGAATATATCTAGTCTTGTTTTGATAATACCAACTAGGCTTGGGTTAATTTAAACAAGAATGTGCAGTAGGTGTTCCTTAGTTCATTTTGCTGTAGTTGTTTTATGAAAGCTCATCATCTTGGTATAATCACTGATTGCCCGCTATTTTTCATGTGTTCAAATGATATAATAGAACCATTTAGATGACCTAGTTAGTCTCAGTTTGGTCAGTCCAATTTCAAATCTTCTTCCTTATCTCGGTCTTGGCTTTATCATTTCTTTGCTGATTGAGTTCTAATTGGCATGTAGTTTAAATTAGTTGTTTTCTTCTCCTCTTTGCTATTTTTTTATTTTAGAATCAGTAATACTTTTGACTAAGTTATTCCCCTTTAATACATTTGATAAAGTTGAAGTAATCCATTCCTAAAGTTCGTGACCACAATCTCAGTTTATTTGTGCTTGTCTAGTATAGTGTTTCAGAATGTTTATTGTTTCGTTAGCTGGTGTATGGCTAAATATTGCTCATGCTTTACTAAAAATTGAGATAGGCATTATACATAATCTATGATAATTTTTTCTTTCTGGTTTCTGATTGAGTAAGAGCGACTAGCCATTGACAATTTGGGGATTCAGATGAGAATCAATAGCATTTTCGTTAACATGGAAATGTATCGAGTTGGAGATGTGCACAGATAAAACAAAATCATGCTTAAATGTTGGATTTCTTTTATCAGTTCGATAGTAAATTATTAGGCTGTGATGGAGTTTTTTTGGCTAATCTATGATAGAGTCTTAATAGTCCATTTCCTTGATTATTTTCCAGTAGACCCTGACAATGTTAACATCTCCTTCCCCTTTAGCACATTGAGACTCATTATTTCTTTTCGTTAAAAAATGCTATGCGTAGTTTCGACTTCCAGAATACTTGTTTTGCCTTTCCAGTGGTTTGTCGTCTAGTTTTGGTTGATTTGCATGTATGAATACTAATTTTTTTTAGTAATGCTTTATTTTGTTTAGCCAATTTCATACGAGTACTTCGTAAATTTGGTTCAATATATTGTAGTTAAGTGATTTTACTGTATTGTATTTACGTTTGTTTTCTATTATAAAATCCTGTCTATTATAAAATCGTTTTACTATTCTAATTCTCTCTTTTCCGGTTTTTTTTTTTTTTTTGCATGACATCCGGAGTTGCGAGGAGTCTCAAACGAGACTCGATGTCTCTACTAGATCAAGGAAACTGGCATTTCGTCCATCAAGCATATCTCTCATTAGTCATTGCCCTCGTTCTCTCCTATCCGAATATTGAAATGAGAGCGAGAGGGTTATTTCTATTTTTAGCTTTCTTTCTCTTTGACTTCTTTCTGCTGTTTTGGTAACTTGTTGATTTTTTTGCTTTGATTATCTTGATAGAGGAATAGGACCAGTGCAAGTATTAATTTAGAAAGGGTAGTCGATTTAAAAGGGAAACCGATAGGATAGGTGTACATTTGACCCTTTTTCCGTATTTACCATGTTTTTCAACATTCTGAAAATTTAGGTTTGTATTTGTAGACTTTCTACTTCACGGGTAGCATTGCATAAAAGAAGAAGACGTGATTTATTCCTAAGTTTATTGCAAACTGATTTTCTTAGAATCTGATTCACTTCCTTTTAGTTAATAAAAGTTGATTTATTTTTAAGGAGAAAGATTTAGTAAATTGGTTCAAGTCATAAGGTGTTTAAGCAAATTCATCTTATGTTACAATATCAAATTTTTATGAATTACACAAACGTTAAGACCCTTCCCAATCAAATAACTCGTTACTTTCTAAATAATGCAACATGCCTCTTGACAAGCTAGTGTGGTGAGATATTTAGTTAAATATTTGATGATTTTCTTCAACTAGAAATAAATGCCTTCATGCTCTTTTGATACATTAAAAATCCAAGTTTTAAAAAAAAAAATGACTTCTTTTTCTAATTTGCAATGGCTTTACATCCACTTCGTTTGAGAGTTTATAATTAAAATAAGCAAATTTTATGCATTATTGTATTTAAAAGCTAATCCGCACTTAGTTATAATAGATATTTTATTTTCTTTAAATTGTTTTAGTAATACATTTTTTTAACCCCTTTTCTTTGATTAAACCTAAGTTTGAGCGGTTAATCGTATTTAAACGGATCTTAAAGGATGCATTACCCCTTCCCTTTAGGATAACTAAAAACCCTTATCTAGAATCATTAAGTTAAGCAGACGATTAACGGAGATTTAGTTTAGTTTTGCCTTAGTTAATACTTAGGTGTCCTAATTCACCATTAAAATAATTAGGTGACGACTCCTTAAGTTTAAAATATAGGAATCACCAATATGTTGTACTTCGCTTTGACCCGGTTAAAATGGGCCAAGCTGTTATACCCCCATTTTAATCGGGTCAAAGCGGAGTACAACATATTGGTGTTTCCCAATTTTTTATTTTAAGGAGTCGCCACCTAATTATTTTTTACGGTGAATTAGGACACCTATTTTACTAAGAAACGCTAAAAAAGTTAACTCCGATTAATAGTCTACTTAGCTTAATGATTCTAGTTAAGGGTTCTTGATTATCGTAAAGGGAAGGGGTTAAGCACCCTTTAAGATTCGTTAACTACGATTAACCGGCCAAACTTAAGTTAATTAGTAAAAAAATGGAAAGGTTGATTTTAGACTACCTTTGCACTAAAATTAAACTCATGACTAAGTGCCAATTGACTTAAACTACTTAAATTTATTAAGTGACTAAGAGCCCGTTTGGATTGGCTTACAGCTTAAAGCTGTTTGCAGCTTATAAGCTGAAAAAAATAAGTTGGGGTAGTCCAACTTATTTTTTTTGGCTTATAAGCTGTTTTCAGCTTATAAGCTGCTTTAGATAAACTAAGTCAAATGGGTTCAATTATTTTTTTGAGGTTATTTTAAGCATAAAATGACTTTAAGCTGGCCAGTCAAACACTCAAAAAAGCTGAAAACAACTTATAAGCCAACTTATAAGCCAATCCAAACGGGCTCTAAGTAAGATAAGGAAGGCAATAAAACAAGTTGGCTCACTACTGTTGTGTGAAAAGTAGCTTTTTAAAAAAAATACAACTATTCTCCTTTATTAAAAAATTGGGCCTTGTTTGGAAAGTAAGGATTTAAATTAAAATAGGGAAAGATTCATCTATAACTACTACTGGAAATGGTCATTTAATGTTTCTTAGAGAATTAGATAGAGCACTTAAACCAAAGGTTTATAAAGTGACGTTAGGACAACTTGAACTAGGTGAATAATTTTGGAAATCTGACTTAATTCTTTAGCATACTCAATTGATTTAATTAAAGATTAAAAGTTAGCCATATGCTGATCTTAAACCCATTATACCAGGTACCAAGCAATTCAAATAAGCATCAAAAGCAATCATTCAAAACACACACACAAATAAAATAGTAACAAACAGAGCAGAGAGCCAAAAGAGAAAACGAAAATTGGCATAGGCGGGCTTCAAGCGAATTCGATTGTTTTCTTGTTGTGGGTTGAGGTTAAAGAATATGAAATGTGTTGACTCCATGCACGGTATAGTAATAGCGCCGGTTTCATTTTGAAACTCCGTTTTGGAGAGAGTCCCGATTTATGACTCTATTTGCTCCCAAAGTGTACATGCAAAAAAAAAAAAAAGATAAAGATTAGCATAAAAAATTTTAATAAGAAAGAGTCAAACAAGATGTTCAATTTAGTACTGATAAACTTTCAAATAACAATCTACTACACTGATTAATTTATCTATCTATTAACCCATGCTCTGCCCATTATTGTTAGAAATTCATCTGCATAATTCTTAGTCTTCTATATTTCACAAAGAAAGAAATACAATATGATTATAGTAACATGACAAAGGAAACATTTCGAGTCAGCACAATAAGGAAATGCATCCTTAGATATTAGATTGATTTCATTACTACAATAAGGAAAAAAAAAATGTAATTCAATGTATTAAGTGTGATTCCAGTGCCTATTATAAGTAAAAACAAGGGAATGAAAACAAGGTTAAACATCAAAACAAGAGAATGAACCTCCTCAACTTCATCAAATAGCTTAAAAGGAATGACTTAGTTAAAACATTCCTATTCTAGGATTGGTTTAAAGACAGCCAGACCAAGAAATGCTTACACGCACCACAAAACAACTTGTTCTAAATATCTCGCTAGGCTCACTTATCTAAATAGCATGTTTCATATCAAGTCACCTCAACATCTCTAAGAGCATACTTAGATTATAATGTAAATGGAGAAAAGGCTAATTATGTCTCAAAGAATGCTTGCATACAAGCAACATAAAAAAGAACCAACACATAGAAACTGATATATCCAAAAATCATTTTTTCAAAGTCATGTTCTGGAACTATGCTAGGTCTGGAATTTTGTTTTCAATTTCACATCAAATTTAACTCAAATTGTCCATAATGGGGAAAAACTAATAAGCACTTAAGGTATAGGTTAGATTGATATTCTATCCTTAGCATACTTTCCAGTTAGGCTAAAACAAGTTTCATATTAGTGGACAAAAAAAGGAAACGAACCACTATGGTGTTGAAATTAAAACCCTTAAGGTAGATTTGATACCTCAGCACTAACAAAACAACTGAAGCTCAAACTTTAGTTATGTATACATGATAATCCAATGCTGATTTTAAATCATACAAGCTTAGATTTCAAGAACTGTTATAAAGAAAAATCTCTTAATCTCATACTGGTTTTTAAAGAAAGTGGAATTGTGAAGAGAAAAGGCAGAAAAAATTCTTGATTTCTTGCAGAAAATATTCATGCTAAGATACACACAACATGCAGGTTTGACAAATCTTTAGGACAAAAATTTGTGTTAAAAAAAAAAAGAGGAATACTCCCAAGAAAAAATGACTGAACTGGTCACTCAAACTATTTAGACAGAAACACCTTAAACTTGAATCATATTGACCATTTCACACTTCACAGGTTTTGAAAGAAAGAGATTAATCAGTTCATAAGACTAGCTGACCATCTAAAATACATACACTTGCCTGAAGCAGATGGTTCACGACTGATCTTTATTAATTAAAATCTAAGGAAACTATGCTAAGTTAAACCAACAACTTTCCCAATCAGTGCACGAGACTTTTATTTTTAGCTAACAGGACCAACATTATATGATTACAAACTAACCTACATCCATATTAGACGAATAAGCCATAAACATGATAATCACTCATTAACCAACACTAATCACCCGTTAAACACAATAATCACAGAATAGTCAAAAAAAATTAAAGACTGAAATTAGAAGGAAAGAGATTGAGGATTACTGACCTTTTTCGGGTGCAGCGAACAGGGGTGCGGGGTATTAAATCTACTCTCGAACACTATCAACTCCGAGCTTGAATACGCTCAGATTCGAAGCGATGGTAGAGGCGAAAGAGTGATTAGTATAACTTAGGATTTCGAGTAAAAAAACTAAAGGGTATTGGAACTGAGGAAGATTAATATTTTTGGAGGAATAGAGGCGGCCAAAAGAAAGCCCCCTTTTGGTTCCAAAACTCGTCTTTTTTATAGGTCCAGATTAGGGTTCCTAGAGTGATATCCGACCTCTTCACAAAGTGAAATTCGTTCAATTTAATTTCAAATCCGCATATTTTTGAAAAGATTCGAATCTTTTCGTTGGCAAAGGAGGGAAACCTCAAAATAAATTTGAAAATCAGAGATTACCGTTCAGGCTTAAGGCAAACAAATAAAAACCAGAAAAGCTTTGCCAAAAATGGAGGAACAAATGTTGATGATGTAGAAAACTTGCTGTATTTTTATCCGAAAATGGTTTGCGTGTGCATAGAGGTCGAAAGGGGACAACGACGTTGATAAATTGTAGACTTAGGGTTCGTCTGGTTGCGAAACCAGCCAAAATTTGCACCGAAATGGAATGGACGACCTCTGTCTATGGCTAAAGAAAGGTCAGACCTAACCAAAAATGGAGGAGGGGAGAAAGGAAGGGACGGCTGAATTAACGATTAGGTTTGGGAGGTTGAATGTGTATCATTTTTCGTTGGGCCGGGTCATTGAAATGGGTAGTGGGCTGGTGACAATGGGCTGCTCTGAAAAACATTCATGGGTTGATGGCCGTTTGGGGGTTGTTGTCTTGGGCTTTTAAATGGTCCAGTCAATGATCAGTTTTTTTTTTAATTGGGTTACATGAAATCTTCTATCTCGGATTTAAGATGCGTTCTTCCTTATATTTATTTGAGCTCCTGAATTAAGATGAAAGGCACTCTGTGTGCTAACTCTATGATATCGTAATTGTTGTGCGATGATATTTATAAAGTTTTAAAAGTAAGTGAATGCTATTGTATAATTGTATAAAAGGAGTGCGATGTGTAAGATGTTAAAAGCGATCATGACGATTGCAAGAGTAGTAGTAGTAGTAATATCAAGACTGCCGCTAGGTGAAGATACACTTGACAAATATATTTTCTGGTGGTGTGGAGAAATCATCTTCCAGGTGATGACTGATTGCTGGATATTTTAAGCCTTTGTTCATTCACGATTGCATATCTGAACATACTCATAAATGCCATCAGCCATGAGAAGACTGATTTGTAACAATCAAAATTAATAATAATAATAATAATAATAATAATAATGATAATAATCATAATGATCATAATAATAATGGTAATAATAATAATGATAATAATAATAATAATAACGATAATGATAATAATAATAATAATAATGATAATAATAATAATAATGATAATGATAATAGTAATAGTAATAACGGTAATAAAAACGATAATGGCTAATGGCTATATTAGAATAATGAAAACGATGATATTAATAAAGCTAATAATTGTAGTAAAGTATAATAACTATTTCTTAAGTTATCAAAAATATTAGAAGCGCATATAAATATTTTGGAAGAAAGGCGGGACAAAATTGGGTGTCAACATGGAGGTTACTCGCTTTATTTTTCAAAGCATATGTTTGACATTAATAAATAGCTGTTGAGTGTATGAGTTTCAAATAATGTATCGTTTGTTTCTATAGATATAGTTGAAACAGATTTCATGTACACTATTGGATGTTGAGGTTTCCTATTTAGGCTGTTCAACACTTAAATATGATAAGATTGTGATTATATGAATCTTGATAGTAATTTAGTGGACTTTCTAAATCAACACTGATCCTATTTGAATGCAGTAGAAGCTAAAGTTCTGTGATGATCTATTTTAATCATTTGAGGCATTTGCTTTTTCTTGGATAAGACTATGCTAAACTTGATTTCTTCAATCTATTTTCATAGGTATGCATGCTTTGTCTATATTAATTATATAGTATGAATTATAATTAGGATAAACCAATAAGGGGTCATGATTAAACTGAAATAAAGCTTAAGGAACCTAGGCATGTTTATAGGAGTCTTCGATGTGTGTTTAAGGAATTTAGAGTTAGGGGTATGCTTGCATTTGTGTGGGTCTGAATCTTCCCAAGGCTGTTTGAGCATGTCTGAATTAGTCAAATAATTTGGAATAGTTGTATGCTATATACTAAAGGTAGTTTAAAAAACAGCACCCTAGAATGTGATATAGATGTCTAAAAAATGAAGGTTTGGGATTCAAGTTCATTCATGAGATAACAGGTTCTTAAATGGTTCATTAGGAGCTAATGAAGGTCCATAAAATTGTAGAAATCATTTCAAATGAAGTAGAATACCTAGATGCCGCTAGCAGGATTGTGTGTCATGTTTGGTTTCATTTGAATAAAGCTCAGTCTTGGCATTTATGTTATCAGACCTTTTTTTATATCTAATTTATGCTTGAATTTTCAAAAAAAGTCTAAGAGGATTAAAAAGATGATTTGAACCCTGATGTGCCCTTAACTACTTGAAAGATGATTAATCAGTTGGAAAAGGAGTTGTTTTGAGTCTGAAGGTTTATGTTCAGTCTGAACTTAAGTTTTTTATTTAGTGATTTAAATGTCAACTTTTCTAAAAAAAAAAAATGTTACTGTCTAAAGGAATTCAAATTGGCTTCACGTAGTGGTGACCTTAGGCTGAGTTGATTAGAAGCTGTTAACTTATGTGATCAATTAGGGGTCTAGATGAAATTCAGTTTAAAGGCAGTGTCAAATTACTCTTGTCCATAAGTTCAAGGTGACTGTCCTTAGGTATGGGAATAAGGTAAGGGGCTGGGGTTGCCTTGGGAGAGTAAAAGGTGAGCTTAGGCATGAACTGGAGGTGATGACCAGTGGGGCCTTTGATCCCTCTTTACTGAAAGTAAGAATCAGCAGAGGGATGGGGAGGTGATGACCTCACAGTATCATGTTTCCCTTTCAAGACCCTGAGGCTTCCTTATCTTTCTAAACCTTGTTCTCATGATTGTGGGATTCATTGAGATTCTGGGATTGGTCAAGAATGGTTTGACTAATTCCTGAGATTTCATGATTATTTAAAACTAAGTTAAAACAAAGGGTAAGATTCTGTCACATTTTATCATGATTAAGGCGGCTAAAACTGCCATTATCTAAGTACTAAAAAAGGTAAGTTACTCACTAGGGTCCGAATCCATTTTTTTTTAGAAGTTTAACATGCTTGCCTTTCTTGTTTGTGTCATGATGAATATGCTTCAAACTTGTGTTATACATGTTATGTGTGAACTTATTTAGGTGATGTACTAACCTTAGTCTGAACTTAGTGAAAAGACATTTGGTCAATCTAAGATTGGTGAGAATCCTTTGTTTTCAAACCTGAACTGTGGCACTTAGATTTTAGTGGGGTATTGTAGTGTAACTTGGATTAAAAGGACCAAATTATAATCTGTCTGGTAAGGTTTGATTCTATGCTATTGGTGTGTTTTAAGATCTTGTCATATATAGAATTATGGAGATGAAACAATTGAGTACTGTATCTGTATTCTAAAAGATGAATACTGTTAGGCTGGAATTGATACATGATGAATACTCTTAAAGGAAGTGTGAGCCACTTGGCTTCGGATGGCCTTTTCAAGATACCTCAATTAAGGGGTAGGGAGGAGTCAAGCCCAACTTGACTCATAGTATCTACCCCCCAAATGAGGGGCATCATGATCAGCCTATAGACCATAGGAGGCACTCTTGTCTTGAAGGTATAATATTGGCTTTCGTTAAATCCTATCATTTTACCAAAGGTTTGGAGATAAAAAGGTCTAGGAAAATCAGTTTGTTTAAAGGTCTAGAGGCACTTAAGAAGTTAAGAATAAGGGAACTAGTTATTTCAATAAGATGATCTTTGTTTTGTTTTAAAAGCAATGAGCTAGTTTGAGGCCCTTGACAATAAATGCCCCTGTTAGGAGTTTAGAAAGTCTGAGTCTGTAAAAATTTGTTTTGAACTTTATGCCATTTCTTTTGAGGTTTGTTGACATACACCGTTGGTTGTTTCCCTTTTACTCCAAGTGACAACTTATATGAAATTTTATGGTGAATGTGCTCTTACTGATGTTGTACTAAAATAAAGGTTCTTTTCTGAGGTCTTTTATGAGAATATGAAGTTGTACAGACTTAGTTTCACTTGATGTTGTTTGATCCAGACCTCTTGATGCTCCAGTCTTGTTTTGGATGATTACAAGTCATAGAATTTTCCTCTTTGTCTACACCCTTCTATTGTGCTTCTGTGATCACATTAAGCAATTCTAATTTCCTGCTATAAGGGCTGTTAACATATGAAGTTGATGAATCACTTATTTGATGTGTATAAGAGTAAAAGTTTGAACCTTAATTAGCCTTGGTTTTGTCCTTGAACACTAATTCTAAGGGACAGGATTCAGTTAAGTAAATGGAACAATCTTTGAGGTCTAAGAGTTGAACAACACATAAGAATATGGGTATACACAGGATATATACAAGTTAATAAAAGGAATGGGAGTATATACATTGTATACACTTGATATACACATCCCATGTGTATATCATAGGTATACTGTGTATATATCAGAGAATGGGCTAATTACAGTTAGCATATATATATGAGTAAAAGAAGATGGCTTGTTGTATCACTTATTTGACTAAGTATCCTAAGATTTTTGTGTTATTTTCATATGCATCACTGCATTACCACATTTGCCTTAGTCTCTTTGCCATGATTTCTAACTTATTTTTTTTATATTGCTTGCATTTAAATCATTTCCCATAAGATGATGCTTGTGCACAACTTTGGGACTCAGATTGCATACTATGGCAACATTGGGTTTCAGAGAGTTTGAGGAGGTTTGGGGAATAGGTCTAGCCACTCCCTGATATCCAGCCATGCCTGGGGTTCATGAAACCCCTTGAAACTTGTGTGGTGTCGGGAATAAGGGTGGTGACACCTTTTCCCATTGGTATGGTATGATTTGGAGTTTCCAGTGAAGCAATAGTGTATGATCAAGTCTTTAGTTGTGCACTTGTAATCAAATGGGATGTATATGTATATGTATATATATGTATGGTTATGTTAGTATTAGGTTCACCAAACATAGACTAATTCGATTCCTTTTCCTTTTGCCCCTTCTCTTACTGCACGACCATTTGGGCCAGAGTCCGACCAGCCTGTTGGGCCAAAGGCCCAATAGGAATATTCTTTCAAAAAACTGTTAAGTCCAAGAAGGGAAAGGGAAGCTAATATTATTGAAGGCCTAGCCATGGGTGAGAATGGCATGAAGGCCCAGCTATGGGTAAAAATGGTCTTTTAAGGGGTTTGGTACACCCCTAACATATCTCTCTTTCTCCTTAAATTTCATTATGTCAGCCTCCTTTTAATTGAAGTGTTGTATTTGTATGATTGTAAACACTCACATTATTATTGGAATCATTTATGTTTGGACTAGGCATCTTAGGTGAACGGTGCATATGCCGTTTAGTTCGACCTTAGGCCCCAACGTGATTTTTTTAAAAACCCAAATTGGTATAAACATTTTTCAAAAAGAATAAAAACGTCTAGAACAGTAAGGGAATAAAGAGGAGTAGTTTCATAAACATGCGTTGCTACCATTTTTCTAAAGACAAGGCTTAAGCATTTTAAACTAGGAAAAAACGTTTTTCCTAGTTATAAGTTCAGTTTTCTAAAGTCCTTTTTCAGTCGGGCAAAATAAGTGTAAATGATAGGCTTTCAAAAAATGAGGTCTTTCCTTTTAAACTAAAAACCAGATGGAAAATATTTTCTAAAACATATGCGTAAGTGGCGTATTTAAGTATCAAGACATACACGTTTTTCTGGAAATAATTCAGGCAAACAATAGAGTTTTTAAGGGCTAAGGCCGAACCCAAAGATTATATTTTTAGGCTCCACTTAACCAAATTTTTTCAGAAAAAAGAAGAAGAGATAAGTGCAAACATGTTTTGGGCTTAGCCCAGTAATTGAAGAAAAACGTGAGATTTCGGGCCAGAGAACAACAAACCATAACCATTGTTTAGAAAATAGAGAGGATATAAGTTTGGGCTAAAGCCCATGCTTAAAACGTTACTGCTGCGATATAAATATGTTTGACGAATTTAAAAAAAACCATGAGTCAATTGGCTATATAAATCAAACTCTTGTAAATTAAATCCGCGTAAACTATTTATAAATAAGTAAAGTTTTAAATAGGGGTGTTCTAAAAACGTACTAAACGGACTAACCCGAACCATGTATGAGTCTAGCATGAACAAATTTATTCATGTTACACTTTTAAAAGACTTGCTATCTTTACAAAAAACCACTATTATCCTTATATATGAAAAGAGCTAATTTTATCCAGATATTATAAATCCGAGCCTAAATACCCTATATGTAAAGGGAATATATTCAATTATTTTAAAAAATGATATGCAAAAAGACAGACTTTTTTTCGGGAAAATAAACATCAAATAAACAGTTCATGCAAATACTCACACATTGGAATTCGAAGGTCAACCGTATAGTACGGATTCTTAATACTAGGGTGCTTAACACCTTCCCAAGGGGATCATCAGAATCCTTACCTAGAACTTTGGATTAAGAAGAATTTTTCACGGTATATGAATAAACTCTTCAAAACTGATTTTCCTAATTTCCTAAAAATTAGGTGGCGACTCTTTTAAAACAAAGTTCGAAAGAGCACCAACGAGTTCGAAGTAGCTTTTTCGAGTGCTAACCCCGCCCGCAAAAATGCGAACCGTAACACTTACTTCCGTTTATCGGACCGGGGGGAAGTTCAAGTTGATCATCCTCTAATTAAATCTTGGATTCGTACCTAATATGGACATCGGCCCAAGTTACTGCCTCATATTCCAACAAGTTTTCCTTTAATTTAAACGAGGAAGTCGAGCTTCGAGGATTGAAACCCTTAGTAAAGGCTTGAGCTGCCCACTCCTCCGGTACCAGAGGGAGTTCCATTCATTCCTTTTGGAACCTATTCACGAACTCTCGGAGTAGCTCGTTATCTCTTTGGGTGATTCTGAAGATGTCCGCTTTTCTTGCCTGTACCTTCTTGGCCCCGGCATGGGTTTGATAAACGCATCTGCAAGTATCTCAAAAGAAGTGATGGAATGCTTGGGCAGATGGTCGAACCACGTCAGTGCCACTTTGGATTGTGTTTCACCGAACTATTTTAATAATACTGATTCGATTTCATCCTTTTCAACATCGTTGCCTTTTATGGCACAAGTATACGAGGTCACATGATCCTGCGGGTCCGTCGTCCCATCATATTTCGGGATATCCGGCATCTTGAACCTTTTCGGGATCAACTTCGGGGCCGCATTCGGAGGGAAACGCCTTTGATTGTATCTCTTTGAGTCCGGTCCTTTCAGGATCGGGGGTGCCCCCGAGATCTGGTCTATTTGAGAGTTGTATGTTTCCACCATTTTCTCAGTGGATTCGACTCGTTTAGTCAATGCTTCGAGCATTTTCAGGACCTCGACAGATGCACCTGACCCCGATCCGTTATCGCTATTAACGACCGGGGCTTCCTTTCGCCTTGGCTCGGTAGTGTTATACCTCGTTTTAACCGGGTTAAATTAGAGTAAAACATATTGGTGATTCCTATTTTTTGCTTATTTTAAGGAGTCGCCACCTAATTGATTTTAAGGTGAATTAGGACACCTAATTATTAACTAAGGTAAAGCTAACTAAACCTCCGTTAATAGTCTGCTTAATCAGTGTGATTCTAGGTAAGGGTTCTATATTATCCTAAAGAGAAGGGGTTAGGCATCCTTTAGGATCCGTTAACTACGGTTATCCGGCCAAACTTAGGTTAATTAATGCTAAATAAAGTGCTTCAAATTTTACGAAAAGGGCTAAGAAATGTTGATAAGGTTTTAAGAAAATATAAGAATGTTGCTTAAAATAAGATTTAGAGAAAAATATAATAATTCGTATAAAAGAAGATTTTAAATGCTATTTAAAAAGATTTACAAATGTTGTTAAGATTCTAAGTAGAAATATAATAGTGCTATTTAAAATAAGATTTGTATAATGATTCTCATATAAGTAGAAACTTTTGAGAAAAGACTTAGCAAATTTAAACTTAGAATAAAATTATATTATATGAATATGGTGACATAGAAGTCTAGATTTATTTTTTACAAAAAGGATGCAAAAGGAAGTGAGTTTCTTTCTCTTTTTTATTGACTTATTTAGACTACATTTGGCTAAAGATGAACATAATTGGACAGATCTTAGAAAGTTATTTATAAAACATACTTGAATTCATTTTTGGCATATCCACCACATTTCCAATTTTAAGATAATAAAGAAACAAATGGAGTCCTTTAATTTAAAACATGTGCTCACGCTATTTGAAAGTCAATTATTCTAATGAAAATAAATATTATAGATACTAAGAATAATTTAACAAAAGAGAAGAAGAAATCTTAGGTAATTAACTGTTGGTTTTCTTTAAGTTAACTACCCATTGCTAGACTAAACCTACTAACTCATTAGGATTTATCTAAACTGAGAAAACAAAACAAACAAAAAGTTAGTTGCATAATAAATTAAATGCACAAAATGAATAAAGGAGTAGATAATTTAAATGGGTTCAGCCCATTTCTAGAGCTGCTGTAATTCGTCGGCTACTGGGCTTCAGCCCAGAACTGCTCTTTTTCTTTAGTATGGTCTGCGGATGGCTGCTGCTATTGGGCTTAGCCCAGAATTTTATTTCTTTCCTTTTGGGTATATGCTGCGGATAGAGCTGGAACGAAAAGGAAAAGGCTGTTTCGTTGGGCCTTGGCCCAACATTGAATGCGGAAGACGAGTCCAAGGGACTCGTATGCGATAATCATGCATAAAACGAAAGAAGAAGGATTAGTATCTAATCAGTGAATAAAGCTGAACATATAAAATATAGACTCAAAACAAATCAGGAAATTGTGTATATACTGTGTATATTGAAGTATACCTCATGCATACACATTCATAGCTGTTTTAAATAAAGGCATACCAGTAATATACGTAAATATACATAACCAACTGAAATATACTTGCAACAGCGCACAAAGTTTATACAACACCCAAACTGTTTACTCACATGAATACATGTTTACTCACATGAAAATGCATATGGTTTAGACTAAACATATTCGTAACATCCAACCACTTGAAGAATTCAAGTAAGGCATTTTGTACATGTAGCACGTGCATAGTTTTTTTTTTTTTTTTTTTAAAAAAAGTGGGCTACCGATTCATGATACCCACCAAGTCTAAACATGACATACAGATATCTACTGAATTCAGGAGGGATATTCATGGTATTCAGTCACGTTTCCAGTTCATATTCTTTGTATTAACAAGGCAAAGCACTAATAATTGCAGCACAATATCATTCCTGCCAATAGCTAGCAATTCTGCTCGATTAAACTACAAAGGGTAATTATCTTTTCCTCTCCAAAGTACAGATTTTTCAGCCCAGCAGTACCAGTTCTAATTTCAGTCAACGTAATGCATTATTTGAACACAACACTTAATATGTCATGTGATATTCCAACAAAAGCACAAACCATACAGGACATACGCATCTTTGAACCAAAACATGACATTTCCAGCATTCATTAACTAATTCGAATCACAGGCCACACAGTTTATAGAATTATTTAAGTCAAGGTCGGCTGTTCTTAAGATTCAAAATGTCTAGAATACAACAGTCAATAATCAATCAATTTGAACCCTAAGCATTTGTTCATTGGCATTCCCCAAGCTAATCTCATAACAGAAGATAAACATTCCAGCTATGGCAGATTTAATGACATGCTCTTATCTGATTCAAGAAACGCGTCAACACAGGACACATAACATATATGAATGACGAAAGACCATGCTATCATTTTCAACTCAACTATCCAAACTTATGCAAGGCAGTTTCAAATTAACAAACTGAATTAAGGCAAGATAAGCTTGACTGGATCAGTTAACTCGACACAGATTCATACACAGCAGTGGTGTTCGACAAGGAGATTCATGTTTGCAAATGGACATACTTAACAGACGCAGATAGGATTCCAGGTTCAAATACAGAGGACTAATTCATTATACCATATTCTATAATTCATACATATACTCCGAATTCTCAGGTTAACAAAATTTACACATAAGCTTGAAACAGGTTTATTTCTTATGTCCTATAACCATTTACTCAAATACACAGCAAGATAAAAGCATGCTGATTAAGCTATCATGCTTAACCAAACTGAATCCAAACATGCCTAGACCTTACTACGTAATAACCAACTAACTATTCTTACCATGGTAGTATATTAACACAAGACGCGCGTTCAAAATGGACAAGTCATACTCGTATAATGCCCAAAGACATGCTTAAAACAGACCAGGTTAACAACCAGTCATGCTAAACAAACTAAACGCCTTAAATCTACTGAACAACAACAAAATGCAGCCAAACTAAAGCATATTAAACTGAACCAAAATAAGCAAGTAACCACCAGAAAAGAGACTGAACAAACAGGGGACTAGTCTCCAACAAATTGTGCCTAATAAACTTTAACAAAACATGAAACCAACCAACATAATCTAAACATGATAAGCTAATCAAAACAACAACAAAAAGCAACCAATTTCCATAAGTTAAACACGTAGAATGCGAAATAAAAGGGAAAGGGAAATTACCTTCTTCGGGTGCAGCGAGCTGAGGCCTCGAGCCTTCGATCTACTTCGAACACCACAAACCTCCGGATTTGCGCGCACACGGATTCGAAACAGCGAAACAGGAATAAAATGTGTAGTATCTTGAATCAATATCAAAAGGAATTATGCCAACTAATATTTTAGAGGAATTTGGGCGTCTGACCAGATCTTAATTTCTAGGGAATTTATGCGACTAAAAAAAATCTAACTTTAGGGGTTTTCCAGGCGGCTCCAAAAGCTTTTTTTAGAGGATTTCCGGCACTGAAAGAACTCCCCCTTAATGGATGATGAAAACGAATATTTATAGGCTGATTTGGGGTTTGAGCTAGGGTTTTCCTTTGTGAAGAAGAGAGAGAGGAGTGGGAAAAGGAAAGGAGCGGGGGACAAAGGGAAGTGGGGGACAGAGGGAAGTGGGCGTGGAGTGTGCGGCATGGTGGAGAGGAGATGACGATGAAAGAGGGAGAGAAGAGAGTGAGGAGAAGGAGCGTATGAGGGAGAAAGGGGAGGGAGGCGGCTGGTTGAAGAGAGAAAGAGAAAGAGATTAGGGATTAGGGTTAAAAAAAAATAAGGGGATGGGCTGGACCGGGTCGGGTGGAAGGAATGGGCTGGACCGGGTCGGGTAGTTGAGGTAGGAATTGGCTGAAAATGTGGGCTGGGCGGATGAA
The DNA here is from genome assembly GCF_019175385.1 of Lycium barbarum. Taxonomy (NCBI): domain Eukaryota; kingdom Viridiplantae; phylum Streptophyta; class Magnoliopsida; order Solanales; family Solanaceae; genus Lycium; species Lycium barbarum. Next base: position 109,471,601 of record NC_083342.1, on the reverse strand, counting down.
AAATGTTGGGCTGGGTATTTATTTTTTTGGGGCTGGGGTGAATTAAAATGTGGGCTGATTTTAACGGGTAGGATACTATTTTAGGTGACAATGGGCTTCTAATTCTAAATAAAAGGAGTAGAATATATATTTTTTTTTTGAAGTTGCCAAAAATATTAGAAGCGTAAATAGATATTTTGGAGGAGAGGCGGGACAAAATTGGGTGTCAATAGGTAGCCCGATTTGGCCCTGCCGATGCCGTTCTATTGTCTTTCTTTTGGAGTTGAGCTATAGCCACCTGTTGTTACTGCAACATTTCAAATATCAAACATAAGCTAATTTCATCCGCGACATCCGGCGTCTTTCGGGCTTGTGCCCTAAGCAAAGTAGCTGAATTGTTGCTATTAAAGGATCTGTGGCCGGAAGGGCGGCATTGTCCTGGTTGACGATATTCTAGTTAAGGCCTTCGGTCGAGTTGACAACATTTGGGTTGGCTGGGTCAGTAGAGGGTGCGTTCTAGTTTGGTAGCTAAGTGTTGATGTCGTTTTCAGCGACTATCTCATTGTTGTTCACGTGCCCGGATTGACCACTTACCATCTCGAATGTATCTGAAACACAAACTTTCGAAGAATAAGTGAAAGAGGGAGTTGTAAATTAATCACCACTATTATCCTATGCCCCACGGTGGGCGCCAAATTGTTTACCCCCGAAAATGGTAACAATTAAATTTGTAAGTGGTTTATAGGATACGTAGTTAGATCGATAGATTACGTATAACAATAGTATGCAAATGATAATCGTATATTGATGAATGATAGTAAATAAAGCTTAAGTAACCGAATCTGTAAACTCTGAGAGTTGGTCCGATTTTGGAGATTGCCTCTTTAACCCGAGCCAAACACAAAGAAAATTCCTTTGCCTCATTTTTAGATTACAAGTGTGATGAATAATGAAAATCTAACCCTAAAATGAAGGGGGTACACGCCTATTTATAGCTACAAATAGATGGGTCTTAGTACAATCTAAAAAAGGCCTTTCTAAGAAAATCCTAAAATGGATAAGGCGGCGTCCGTACGGGTACTCTGACACCCGTACTGTTGTCAGTGCATATGGCGGAACGGTCAGGTGACGCGTGGCCTGGTCAATAACGGATACTCCGAGCCTATATTGAGTGTCTCCGCCTCAGGCTCGGGTTTTCTGTGTTTATCAACATACCCTCGGTTTTGACACTCAGTTGGATGAACTCACAACCCCTCGGTCCTCGTTCCCTTCGATGCCCAACGACCTTATTCTTCTTCGATCTCGTATAGGACAGCTACAATATTTACTCCGGTTCTTACCAAATACAAATGCTTCGGTTTTTACCGTATACAGAAACACGAGCCATTATTATACTCTGATTTTTTGTGGGTGTTTGGCTGATATTTTTTATTTGTTACTCTTTTAAAGACTTGGAGCCTGTTTGGATGGGCTTATGCCTATAAGCTGCAAACAGCTTATAAGCTAAAAAAAATAAGTTGGGGTAGTCTAACTTATTTTTTTTGGCTTATAAGCTGTTTTCAGCTTATAAGCTGCTTTAGATAAGCTAAGTCAAATGGGCCCAATTATTTTTTTGAGCTTATTTTAAGCACAAAATGATTTTAAGCTGGCCAGCCAAACACTCAAAAAAGCTGAAAACAGCTTATAAGCAACTTATAAGCTAATCCAAACGGGCTCTTGGCCATTTAGGCCTGAGACATAAGGTGAAGTTTCATACTGTTATAGCACTCTTATATTTCGTGTTTGGCTGATATAGTTCTATTGGTATTATAGACTCGGCCATTTAGGCCGGTCAGTGAGACGTGAAGAGAAGTTTCATACTTAAGGAAAGAGAAACATGTGCAATTAGTACTATAGTGGAGTATGATTTTCTGTGCTTGGCTGATATAAAAATATGTGGCATGTAACCAACATAGAATGTGAAAGATAGACTATAATAATGTTAATATTTACCTGCATAGAATATTTACGTTGAATTATTTTTATTTATCATGATTAAGAAATTTAATAAAATAAAAATGATAGTTGATCGAAGTAAAGTATATAAGCAAATACATGCCATGAATCTACTAGATCCTATAATAATGTTATGCTTGTCGTTATAAAATAATGTAAATATACTCCTACCATTATAAAAGGATGTAAATATACTTTTTTTGCTAATAGAATTTTAAAAAAAAATTATTTAAATTATTTTTTAATTAAAAAAATATCACGTGACTTTAAAAAAAAATCTACCCATTTTTTGTGACATACATCGTTAACAAATCAAATAAGTATTACTTTTCCAGGGATTTTTTTTTTTTTCAAAACCGTATCTAACACGAAAGTTATAAAGGCTATAGATGGTTGAAAGCAAAGCTAAAGCTGCGGACAAAATTTTTCCTTATCTTATTCTCCTCCTGTCAATCTATCTCTCCCTTTTGTTTTCTTCAAGTTTCTTTCTCCTTCCATTCCTTCAAACAGCAACGTGTCAGAAAAAATCTAAGCACAGGCCATGGCTGCCACACTCAGCCTCCTCAAACTTCCAATCTTGTCCTCAAAACAGCAAGAACCAAAACCCAAGATTTCAATTCCCAACAAGCATTTAGTTACTCTTCAGTCACAACAATGTCGAGATTCTTACAACCCACAAAAGCTTGTCCTCCATGACACCTTTGACAAGCTCAGATCAGCTTCTCTTCCTCTTACAGCACTCACATTTCCTTTCTTTCTTGACGCCAAGGCATGTTTTCTTGTTATTATTGAGAAAACTTTAATCTTTTTTACTAATTCTGTTTCAATTGGTTTGTCTTACTTTTCTTTTTATTACATTTAAAAAGAATGTCTCTTTGCTGTTTTTGACAATTCTTTAAATTCCAACTTGCAAGCCATAGGTTTAAGACCACAATATTAAATGACATTTTGGTACATTTCACGTATCTTTAATTTAAGGTCAATATTCATTCAAAAGTTTCTTTACTTTGTCATACTTACTTAGTGTTAAGTCAAAACCGGACAAACAAATTGAAACGGAAGATGTAATTGTTACCGAGCATATTGACGATTTTGAATGTTGGGTTTTGTGAATTTTGATGAAACAGGATGCACTTGCAGCAGGTGGAGAGTTTGGGATTTTTGAGGGAAGAAGTTTTGCTTTGATTCATCCCATTGTGATGAGCGGTTTGTTTGTTTACACTTTATATGCTGGTTATCTTGGATGGCAATGGAGGAGAGTTAGGACTATACAAAATGAGATTAATGAGCTTAAGAAGGAAGTTAAACCTGTCCCTGTGAGCCCTGAGGGTACCCCTCTTGAACCCCCCAAACCATCCCCTGTTGAAGCCAAAATTCAGCAACTCACTGAGGTCCTATCTTCTTCTTTTTTCCTGCATTTTTACGAATAGTTTGTTCTTTGTATCTTTTAATTGGCTACACTGGGGAACTATGTGTGTTTTGGAGGAAGAGAGCATGATTGATCATTTATCTCTTAGCTTTTACAAAGTTTACAATACATTTTGTGGATATGTCTTTTTGCTATGTATTATAAGCTTAAAATTGTTATCTTTTTTCATATATCCCCACTAGAAATTATAACAATGTGACATACTAGGATTTACTGCAGGGTAGAGAATATTTCTTTCGGGAAAATTCACAATCTTTCAGATATATAGACACAGAGGCGGATGTTGCCTTTTGGCTATGGATTCATCTTAACCCATAATTTTCGACAGGGACTATAGATGTACATATAAAACCTACTACAGTTTCAATCAATATTAGATTTGAACTTATAATTTTAGTTGTACAATGAGTTCAGTTCTAAACTTTTTTACAGGTTGAACCGTTAAGTTTAAACCTTGGATTCTCCACTGTATAATCTAATATGACTAACTGCTAGAATTTCCTATCCTACTAGTAAAAATTCTTTGGTAGTTTTGGCTTTTCGCTGTCTTAGTGCCCCATTTGAATTAACTTCCCATTGCAAATATTGCACGTCCTGACAAATGAAGAGACATCCAGAATGTGTTGATGGAAAAAAAATGTAATGTTGTATCCCTTTTGGTTGAGCTCCCAATATAATCAGTTGCAGATGCACTACTAAAACTGGTGTTCATGTATCATCCACTTTTTGAGTTCTGAATCTATTTCTTTGTTGCTGCTTTTGAACTTTAGGAACGGAAGGAGTTGATTAAAGGTTCATACAAGGATAAACACTTCAATGCAGGTTCAATATTGCTTGGATTTGGGGTGGCTGAGGCAGTTTTTGGGGGTTTGAATACCTGGCTTAGGACAGGGAAGTTATTTCCAGGGCCTCATTTATTTGCAGGGGCAGGTAATGTTCACATCTCCTATCAAGCTCAGCAAATTGTGTACCAAAAGGAAAAATAACTGCTTCGTCACATTAGATAGATTCTGTTTTGCATCATCAATTGTCAGGGTTATGATTTTTCATCTGTCTCGTACTTGTGTTCTGAGTCATTGTTATCCTGATGAGGATATCAATAATATGAAAGAAGTATCCAGAAATTGCAATCAAGGAAGAGCTAGAAAAAAGAGAAAAAAAATTGTGCAATGCTCTCAGGTCCTGAATACCTATACATATAAAAAGAAAAAGGAAGGGGGCAGCGGTGCACAAAGCATCTTGCGTTAGCGGGGTCCTGGGAAAGCGCCGCACCCCAAAGGGTGTGATGTAGACCGCCTAACCCAAGTCCTTAATACTATAAATATATTTATAATAATATAAATGTGTCATATTTTTCATTCTATTTTGCTTTTCCCATTATTTGTGAGTACTAGAGTTATTGTTTCATCTTCCATTTGTGTGACCAAAAAGGTATTATAGACTTTTCAAAATAGGACAAAGTTTGTACAAATATCTTTATTCTTCTCTATCGGTTGATTGTTTATGTTTCAAGGATATAGAATTCATTGGGTACTTTGATATGGGAGGAGGACTAATGTGAGGATTAAATTTGGGCCTTATTTATAGAGAGGAAAAGGAGAATCACTCTTTAACCTGTAGAAGTAGGGCTGGGCGTAAATACCGAAAACTGAAAAATTGGACCGAACCGAACTTCAAAAAACCGAAACTGAAAGAACCGAACGAACTAGTTAGGTTCAGTGTTTGGTGTCCACCTTCAAAAAGCGAAACCGAAATAGTCAAACTGAAATTTGATAAAACCGAATTGAAGAACCGAACGCCCACCGTAGTTTATTCTCTTCTTGACAAGTATATTCTCTCACATTTGGTGAGAGCTTGAAGAAATTAGAAGCTGTATTGATGTAAAGGCTACTCGAACCAATTTTTTCTTAGTAGTTTTAATTATTTTGCCATTACTTGGTAGGACCATATTCTATGAAATCAACTTAGAGTTGAGATATTCTTAGGTTGATTATAGTTTTTTAATCTTGCAAAGCGTAGTTATTCATTTTGTAATTGATTTCGTTATTTTCATTATTAATAAAAAAATTCGCTTAGCTCGCTGCTCAGTGGTATAATATTAGTTAATATTTTTTTTTTCGAGCGGAGGTCTATAGGAATATTTCAACAAACTCGAACACTTTATGGTTTACGTTTTCAGAAACTTCGGTGTTCGATTTGTAGAGTTTAGTTCTTCGGTGTTTGGTTTAAAGCGAAATTTAATACATTACCCAAAAAAATTAAAATAGTTCAGGCCCATTAAGTTTAAGCCCAAAAAAAAAACCAATTTTAACAAGCCCTCTTTTGCTTTTGTATCCCTAATTTTCCACTTCAGTTGAGAAAATCAAATATCCTTAATAAAGGAAGGTGACTAGGATGTGTCTTTATGTTTAATGTATGTCCTTTATGTGTTTTCTTAATTATTCTTACTGTATGTACATCACACCTAGTAATCCTATATCATGGTTATGGTTTTCTGTTCTTGTGTATCCTGTTTGTTTGATTTTGATTTCAATTTATCAGTTTTATGATTTATTGCTTTTGAAAATATAAATTAGTGTAAATGGAATCTCTTCTAATATCATATCAAAAAAATCGAATTGAAAAAGCTGAAACTGAATCGACCCGAACTTCAAAAAACCGAAACCGAAAGAACCGAACCGAACTAGTTGGATTTGGTGTTCGGTGTCCACCTTCAAAAACCGAAATCGAAATAGCCGAACCGAAGAACCGAAAGCCCACCCCTACGTAGAAGAGCCCTTGTTCAAAGAAGTTCATAGAAGGGATTCCTTTCCTTGGGTAAAGATAGGTCTCGTCCTCTTTTTTTCCTTATTCATGCTCTCCTCACTTCATTTGATGGAAAAGTACCGAAAAAAGCAGGAATATGTTCAATCTCTGAATAGGAGAACTTTGTAGTTGCTGCCTAAATGCGCTTTTTAATTAGATGTGAGATGAATAGATCTACAATCAGTGGGACTTGGGAGTTATTACTCCAGCCAAATTAAATTATTATTAGAAGACTTCAATTTTTAAAGAATTCTTGTTACGGAGTTTCTCGAATTTACAGATGACCTTTTATAATATATCATATTCTCTATCTGTTATCAGTGAGTTATCAGGTAGCCCATGGTTGTTTGAGGTGATCTGATCCTGCATCTCCGAGCTGCATTTCTTACAAGGCTTTAAAAGCATGTACACGTTTTTTAGTACGTAAGTTCCAAAGTTTCAATGTTTTAGAACATAATGTATTGGTGCGATCTTGCTGCCGATGCTTAAAAACCAAAATAATATTACTGTTTCTCTGTTAGATAGACGTCTCTTTATTTCATGATGATTGGTAGGTTTTGTCTTCTGCGACCTTATCTGGACTATTAATTTTTTGTTCATTAACTGGTAGCTCCACAGGACTTGATTTATTTTAACTTTCATGGAACAGGGATTACAGTTCTGTGGGCAGCAGCAGCCGCCCTTGTGCCAGCAATGCAAAAGGGGAATGAAACAGCTAGAAATCTGCACATAGCTTTAAACACACTAAACGTTGTCCTTTTCATTTGGCAAATTCCCACTGGGATTGACATTGTCTTCAAAGTATTCGAATTCACCAAATGGCCTTGAATTGTTTGAAGTTTGATGGTCGAGAGTTGTCTGCATTCTTATGTAAGCATTCATAATAGAAGAAATCCTACTTAGTGTGGTAGTAGTGTACAATGATTTCACATCAGGTGTAACGGCCCTTTGAAGGATTTGCAGAAACTATGAAAAAGAAAAATAAAGGCTGAATAATTTGGGTACAGGTCAGCACTAATTGGGTAAGTAAGCGTATATCAATCAATCGGCTATGTCTCAATTCACGATTAGTTGGGGTTTACTATATTAGTCTTTTGTATCCATTTAGTTCTTTTTTTAGTATTAGAATACTTTCATGATTCCTTCAGCTTTATGAACAAAACTTCATGTTGATTTCAGAGTAATATCTGTAGCTTCTAAACTCTAAATGGTTAAAACTAGCTATCTTTGTCTGTTATCAACTTATAACTGGAGTATCGTTTAATCATGTTAGATATCCGAATGCAAATTGCCATGGCTCTTTAGTTTATAGCTGCAAGGAAGTACCATGCTTATCATCATCCCTGTTATACAATCAAGTGATAAGCATTAAGCAGCACGAAGACTCCTGTATTTGTTGAAAACAATGTTATCCTTGGCATCTGGAGATAAAAGGAATGTGAATTTTTCTATCATCAACTTACTTTCATTAAGCTAAAATACTTTTGAAGGATCAAAGTACCAAGAAGACAATGAATTCCAAGGAATCCAGAAAAATGAAAATTTGTATCTACATCCAACGGTTTATATTGTATCTCTTCAATAAGTTCAGTAATGAGCATAACGGCCCTATTTTTCCAATTGAGAAATTTACCAATAATTAGCGTTATGAGAAATTTTCAAACAAACAATTTCAACGAAATCTTTCAATTTCTTACAACCCTTTTTTGTGGCAGAAGTATCTACTGGTTCTTCAGGGCAATATGTTGGTCTAGCACAAGGGGCATCTTTTAACGAAGAGTCTGAACCAAGATTTCTAGATGAACGGAGTAGAGTATTAGTATATCTAATACATAATTTAGATGTGAAAATGTGTTGTGTTTAGTACACAAATGGTAAGAATGAAGACACTGCATCATGTATAAGGAATCTGAAGCCTTCTTATGAATTTTGATTTGCCAATTTCTTCGAATATCTTACTAGGAAAATAATAGGAGTCTATTAGATACACAAAAAGTAGGAAAGGACGGATGAAAAAGAAGCGAATTTAACTTAGATAGAACCTCGTTGAAGCCTCTTAATAGGGGAGACAGCATCATATATTCAGCAAGCAAAGTCAAGACAAAGACGGTCGAAGTGAATGATACCCCAAATTAGAATACCCCTTTTTGTTGAACTTCAAATTCAAGAATCTTATTGAAGTGCAATATACAGTACCATGTTACTCCCTCCGTCCGATATTACTTGGCCACTTTTTCTTTTGCACTCTCCTTAACAAATCATAAATAAAAGATGTATTTTACTACCTTGCCCATATCTCTCTCCAATAAATACATTCTAATCAATATTTATTATTTTCAAGAACAATTAATACTAAAGGTAAGATGGGAAAGATTTAATTAATTTTATCTTGGTTTTGTAAATGAACAAGTAATTTGGGACATATATTTTTAGTAATGTGCCCAGTGGCGGACCTAGTAAGAGCCCAGGGGGTTCTCTTCGGCGAAAAATTGCACTGTATATACAAGGTGAAAATTATTTTTTATGTATATATAGTAGACGTTGAACCCCCTTAGCTTCTTCATTTATGACTTCTTTATATTTTTGAACCCCCTTGGCATAAATCCTGGCTCCGCCACTGAATGTGGCCAAGTAATATGAGACAGGGAGTATTCGTTATTGTTCATTGTTTTTTCCTTTTTGTTTTTAATGTTTGTGTTATTGTGACCAAAATGAATCTTGAGGCAAGAGGATTCAAGCTAAAAGGACCATAGCATGGCTTATACCATCTTTTTCAAAAGGTTATTGTAATGAAAAATCAGGGGTATGATTGGAGCTTGAGGGGCTCATCATGAATAATTGTGGTTTTGGTTCATTGTGGTTGAGGACTTGTGGTGTGTGTTTGGGCTAGGTAGTGTTGGCCAATATTGGGGTTTGTATGAAACAAGAAATTAACGTATATGACAGATGGTTTTCGCAATGTCTGCATGATTAACGGTACTGTACAGGTGTAGAAGCCGCAATTTGCACATTTTCTTACTTCATATATGCACGCGATAACTGGGACAGTGTGCAGGGAATATCACAATATGAGCTTTTCACTCTACAGCCCATATCTATTCTGATAACGGCTTGTTAAGGACTCAAAGCCGTTTAAAAATTCTGTTACCCCACTACTTAGGTTGTTTCTGCTGTAAGTTCTTAGTTGTCATTGTCACCGAGTCTTTGAGAAGCCAATCAAAGTGAAAACTTCATTCCACTAACAAAAAGGATGTGATGTATTCTTGATGAATGCAGGCACCAAAGATTTGATACCAAACCCTGAAAGTGAAACTGATGCTTTTCTTTTTCACCTTTTAGTTGGTTAATTTTGGTACGTAGCTTTTTTTTTTTTTCCTACTGTTTCTCACAGTGAATTCCTCAAGAATCCTTAATCAGTAGACTTGTATAAATTAAAGTGCGCAGAAACGAATAGCCAACTCATTGAAGTTACCTAAAATCCAATTTAAGTTAATTAGTGTAGTGAGTTCCTAAAGAAGTAATAGTACAATGTCAAACCAACAAAGACCATTTTCATGGCTCCGGTTGGCTCCTTTCGGTCGCCAAATGCAACCAGCCCCAGTCCCAGCCCCAGCTCCGGCTCCAGCTCCAACAGCAACCCGTCGACCAACAGCATTTCGAGCACCTGCTCCACAGCCATTTAGGCCCCCAACCCCTCGGCCTCGGCCAACCGTCCGACCACCTGCACCTACTGTCACATCTCCTCCTCCACCCACTAGAGCATTGTTCCCTGGCATTACTACTACTACACCGAGATCCCCAACACCATCCACTGTCCCTTCCTCTCCAGCCAAATCAACACCCGCTACATCTGCCCCTGCTTCTCCAATCAGCAAAATGGCTTCTTCTTCATCACCTACATCTCCTACAGGAACTTCAACATTTCTCCCAATCACTTCCTCTTCTTTTAACTTAAGAAGCCCTGAAACCAAGAAGCCAACCCCATATTCTCCATCCCCAAAACCAGCAGCATCACCACCTAAAACTGCACCTCCAGCTACTGTAACTGCTCCTACTACTGAAACTACACCCGTATCTTCAAGAATGATCAAGCCTTTGAGCGAATCTCCACCAAAGTACCCCAAAACAAAGCCTCTGTTTCATCCACCCACTCAAGCACGAGCAGCCCCACAAGAAGAGAAGAAACTAATGCTGGGGCAAGAAGCCGCTGGAAATTCTAAGATGAATGAGAAAGCTGCTATCGATAATAAGAAAGTTACTGAAGTGAAAAAATTACTACCAAGGAGGTTGGTAACGCTGATTGGTGAAAACAAAGGGGCGGTAATGGTATTGAACCCAAATTCCACCAAGAAATCTCACACTAATGTTTTTGGAGGAAAGTCTCAAACTGTTGGCAAGAAAGAAGAAGGCAATACTGTTGAAGGAGAAATGGGGTCGAAGAAGAAGAAGGAAGATCAAAGTGACATGAATACAATGGAGATGGAAGAGTCTACACTATTCATAAACAATAATGTACAAGGAGTGAACAATTCCATATTAGACGATTCAAGTCTCACTCATCATGATCCTGGTTTTCATATCTTGTTCTCAACGGATTAAAAGCCCTATGATTTGCGAATTAGAGATGGTGAGATCAGGCTTTTTCCTGCTTGCTTGGTGACATGCAAGGGTATGAAGTTCAGTTCATATATGACCGACTCTATATGTATGAGGGAGGTAATAATAATATTCAATATATATACGATGTTTGAGGAATTTTTCCAATTGATAAATAAAAGTGATGAGGGCATGATGTTTGAGTTGTAGTCCACACCTTTAGTGTACTATGTCTGATTCTCCATGTTTGAGTTGTAGTCCACACCTTTAATGTACTATGTTATCGGCATTAACTTATGAATTTCCTTTGAAGTTGTTGATTAATATTTTAGCACGAAGCAGTCTAGCGAAGCCTTGAGCGAATGCCTTTCTAGTATGACATTTATAATGTGCTCCAAAATCATGCACGATCCGTCCCAGTTGAAGTTTTGTGAGTGAAAAACTTCTGACAACAGAAAAATGGAATGATTGAAACCAAGCTAATTCATCAATATACTTTCTCTAACGTGGAGTCGTCCAATCATGGTCTGATGCAAAGTTTCTGCATTAGTTTTGTTACTCATCGCCTTCTGCTTGACGTAAATATGTAGCAATTATATTTAGGAGTATGTATTAAAAGCTTAATATCTATACAAAGTATTCGTAGCTACAAAATGAGCAATGATGTGCCTACTATAGTATTCCTCACTATGTACACTTGTTCCTCTGCATCCAATCCAAATGGTGCGAACGATATTGTAGTACTCCCTTTGGGCCAATTAATTTTGTGGCACAGTTCAGATTTTTTAAGAGTCAAATATGTTTATTTTGACCGTGTCGGATAAAGAATCTTTATGTTTTTTGAAATAAAATTTACATATTTAAAAATTATATAAAAAGTATTGTAAGTCACAATAATTGGCAATTCATAATATTTAAAAGATATATGAAAAAATTATGATTAGACAAAAACTTTTTTGAATCTTGAAATTTCAAAGGTGCCAGATAAATTAGAACATAGGAGTATATGATTGGTCATGATGACACAACTAATAGTCAGCTAAAATTTTACTTCTAGCTAAGGCCTTCAAGAGAAATAAAGCATGTCTACGACATCTCCATCTTCCACAGAGATTAGCTTCGAAATTCTTCAAAACATGGCTTATCCAGGGGCGGAGCCACCGTCATGGAAAGAGTTAGGGTACCGCAAGGGATTCATCAGATATTTTTTCATCGAAAAATTACACTATATATATAAGGTCAAAATTATTTTTTATGTGTATATTGTAAATATATAATCTCCTTTGGCTTTTTTGTATGTTTCGAATCTTCTTAATGAAAATCCTAGGAGTCCGGAGCCAAAATGACTTATTTTTGGAGCTAATAGCCCAAAATAGGATGCGTTTTTTTTATACCAAAATGGGTATTTCGTTGGTTATCCAACGAAATACCCACAATCAACACTGTTCCGGTCCGGATTGTTGCATTCCGCTACACTTGTAGCGAAATGTAACAATTTTTTTTTTTTTTTTTTTTGCATTTCGTTTGTATTCCAATAAATAGGATTTTTTTTTGGTATTTCGTTTATAAAAGAACGAAATATGATTTTTTTATTTCGTTCATATAAAAACGAAATAGGAATATATATATATATATATATATATATATATATATATATATATATATATATATATATATATATATATATATTTTGTATTTCATTGGTATATGAACGAAATAGGATAATTTTTTTTTTGTATTTCGTTTATAAAAAAACGAAATAAATATTTTTTTTATTTCGTTTATATAAAAACGAAATAGGAAAATATAATTTTTTTTTGTATTTCGTTTATATAAAAATGAAATAGGAATATATATATATATATATATATATATATATATATATATATATATATATTGTATTTCATTCATATACCAATGAAATAGGATAAATATAATTTTTTTTTTGTATTTCATTTATATAAAAACGAAATAGGAAAATAATTTTTTTTTCGTTTATATACCAACGAAATGTTTTGTTCCATTTCACAGGTATATAACGAAAAACCCCTTTTTTTTTTTACCTTTTTTCTGCTCTCCATATCGCTATGGTTTTAATTTTTGTTCATTTCTGTTGGTTCAATCAGTTTCAGACGAGCATTGAATAGTTGTCAAAATAATATTTTTTACATTTCGTGACTTAATTTGCGAAATTTTTTACTGTTCTCCGTTTATAAATATTGTCCTATCTTTACCTATGGTATATCCTTCGTCTTTCAATTTTCTTTTATCCATCTCATATCTTTGAGAAAACACTCAAAATACCCCCTAACGTTTGACCAAAATCCCAACTACACACCTAACCTTTGCGGGAGTCCTATTACCCCCCTGGACAATTTAAAAGAGGAATAAAGTGACCCTTTTTTGCTGATGTGGCAGTCATATATGCAGACCACCAAATATTGTGCGGTGTTTGTCTACACGCGCTAGGCCCCACCTGCATTATTTTTTATTTTCCCTCTTTAATTGTAACCCGACCCATACCCATACCAAAATCTAAAATTACTCATTTCTCTTAATCAGCCCCATTTCTCAAATCCCTAACCCAAAACCCGTTCGACTCCATTTTAACCCGATAAGTTCTGGGCAAAGATATTCTACACGGACTTCTATTTGCCAAAATATCTTTGTTTTCCAAAACCAAGTTGAAATATTGATTGAACCAAGAAGACAGATTATCAAATTTCTTGAGCAGTTTCGTTTTAAAAATCTTTTGTCACTAAATAAATGTCTTTCTCAACCATCTCATGTCGGGGCGAGCCAAAGAGCACTGACATTCATTACAAGAAAAAATGCATTTGAGCCTCTCACTACATACTTTATTGACATTACATCTCAGCAAAGATCCTTGAGCCTCTTTAAGGTTGGATTTGAACTTCATTTGTTGTTGCTGCTCCTTGTGCATCAAGTGAAGGTTAGTTTTTGACATTGCAAAGCCTGACAGATCGAAAACAAGCATCTATGAACTATAATTTGGGAAGAAATTTCGAAACCCTAACTTTGAAATGGAGTAAAGTATAACAATACACACCAAAATTAAAAGAACATACTTACAATACAGCCAAATCCGACCGAATATACTAGCTTAATTCTTCAAAAATGGCCTGAAAGAAGAAGAGAGATTGAAGCTTTTAATTTGGGATAAAATAAAAAAATGGGTCGGGTAAAATTTAAGAGGGTATTATTACTTTTTGAAGTTTAATTGCTGATTTGGACTACCAGGTGGACATTTTACAACAGTTGGGAAATAAATTTAAAGTGTTGATCGTGCGTTGAAGCCATACCATCATAACTTTGATCGGAGTGGATAGAATCGTGAGACGGGTGGACCAAGTAATGCTACTACGCAGTTGCATAATTTGAATTGTAATGTACGACACCCTTCACATCCTGGTCCAAGTGAATTGGACAGTGATAGGTAAATATAATCATATTTTATTCACTTTATTCATGGATTGTATAATTGTGTTTGACTTGTAAATTATATGAATTTTCCTTATTTATAGGCATAACGATTTTGAAGATAACCCCACATTGACTCAGCTCACACATATTGTGAGCAATAACGATTTAGCTAATGATATAATAAATGAGTCGGATAGCGATAGTCCATTAGATCATGAAGGGACGGACGATGATCAATCGTCTGCCGACGGTGACGATTCTGATGAAGATGTTGCGGCCCCCAGTAATCTTAGTGTTAAATTATCATTCAAAAGTGATCCCATATTTGGATAATACAAAAGAAGTAGAACCGGAAGATTTTGCATACATGAGAGATAACGGGTCTGTTCAGGCTGCACTTTGGAATTCCAGTAATCCTAAAGTTATCAAATCAGGTTAGTTTGGTGTGACTAATTTTTTTAATAATATATTATTTTTGAATTTTGTGATTTTAATTGGTGTAATTAGGAGTTATTATTTTTTCTTGTACATGCAAATAGGTATGTTATTTCACAGCAAGAAGCAAATGAAAGGTGCAGTGAGACTCTATAATATAGCCCACAAAAAAGAATTTAAAACAGATCAAGCCAAAGGTACATTTTGGAAGGTTATTTGCAAGCGGCATGAGGAAGGTTGTAGTTGGATGATCCTTTTTTCGTTGATCGGAAGTGGTATGTGGAAAGCAGGAAAAATTATTGAGCCACATAATTGTGACACGGATGATTATACAGAGGATCATTTCAATTTGAATAGCAACATGATTGCTACTTCGTTGATACCATATGTTATGATCAATGCACAAATCAATATTAAGTTTGTTCAGGAAACTATAAAAGGCATCCATCACTATACTCCTAGTTATAGAAAAGCGCAAAAAGGGCGTAAGAAAGCTTTTGAGATGGTGTATGGTGATTTCGAAGGTTCTTTTAGGGCATTGCCTCAATACATGGCTGCCCTAGAACATTTCAATCCAGGCACTATTGTTGAGTGGACACACGAGTTAACTACAATGCAAGGCGAACACATCTTCAAGTATTTTTTCTGGGCCTTTAAACCAAGTATCGATGGATTCAAAAGTTGCAGGTCGGTCATCTCAATAGATGGCACCCATGTCTATGGTAAGTATGAGATGAAATTGTTGATTGCTGTTGGCATTGATGCAAACGGAAATATTTTTCCACTTGCATATGCTATAGTTGCACGTGAGAGCTATGAGCCATGGAAATCTAAAATATTATTTAAAAGATAGCAGAGAAGTTGACTATTTAAACGTGTATCAGATTGCATTATATATAGTGGTACATTTAGTGTTTATAATAAAGCTCAACTTTCGGTTCCTAATTTCATTTTTCAAAATTTGGGTAATGGTGGTTATAAGAATGTTGCTCGATCTCTTATTTATACTGAAGTAGAGTAATATAATATTGAAATTCACGTACCTGTAACAAAGTAATAAATCCGCAAACATCACGGCTATTAGCCATCGAAGCACGGCATAGACAATTGTACAAGTATGATAATGCTGCTGCTCCCCAAGCTTTCCCGCCTATTGCATCAAGGTTTATTATGTCAAGCAAAAAGTGTAAACTAAGCTTTGAACCAGTATTATCAGGGAATATAGTGCCACCAATCAACCAAAGCAGGTACAACCTGACCCTCTTTTGTACCTCAGCCTCATCAGTGTGTTCATCAATAATATCATTCTTGGCAATCAAGGTTTCCAAATGATTAGATAATTGTGTTATTACCAACAAGCTATACAACCCAATATTTGCGAATGCAGTTATTACTGTAAACTAAAAACAACAAAGACCCAAGATAATCCGGGTCGTCATTTTGGCGTTGTAAAGTGCCTGAAGTAAGTGTTTTTACATTTTTTAGTGATTTTTTTCTTCACGTTATCCATATATTTTACTTTAAAAAACTGATTTTCTTATAATGTTTATAGGATATGGGCGGTTGCAAATACTTTCAGTGGGAAGATAGCATTCACGTGGATAAAACGGTGACGGCGAAGTTTAAAAATCCAATTTTGGATAGAGATACCGCGACTTCACGTATCTCTAGAGATACCGCTAAGTTGGACTCGAAATTTAAGCTTGTGGAAGCTGAAGAAAAAATCGAAGGTTTGGAGGTGTTGCTCAGCGATTCCGAAAAAAAATGAAATTTTCGGAAGGCTAAACTTAGAGAGGCTCAACACAAGAAAATAGCTTTGAAATAAAAACTTAAATTATGAAAGATTATTTGTGCTATGTTGTTGTTGTTCATTATTTACATGTATTTTGTTTATTAAGTTTAATATTTCTATGGATTATGTTTTTTACAAGTTGTACCTTTTCCCCTATAATGTAATCCGCACCCTTTATGTACTTTATTTGTGTTTTTTTTGTGAAATTGTCAATTTATAATAGACTTTAACAATAAACATTGAAGAATTAAAAACATGCCAAACTAATTCAAATTTATGACTTCATCATAAAATAAAAATACAAATTAACAGCCTTAGTCCGAAACTTAAATGAACCATAATCTAAGACAGTGAGCCTAAATAGACCCTAATCGTCATCAGAATAGAAGTCCTCGATATCGTCCTCAGAACGATATTGACGGTCTCTTAACACACATCTTTTTTCATGAGATGTTAGTTCTCTACTGGTTGATGATGCTTGTTCTTCAGCCAACTTTAGCATGTAAAATCTACAACGTCTTACCAGCATTCTGTTGTTTTCTTTTCTAATCCTTTGTACGGCCTTCTCGCAAGTTGTTGGACCTACTCGAGGCATGGTTAGTGATTACCTTGTTGGGATTGGAGCGTTGAGATTTTTCAAGTCATGAACAAGACGTTCTGATTCGGCAATCCGATGTGACCATTCTCGGTGTAAACCGCAATAATATTCTCGCGGATTTGAATATTTCACACTGCAGAAATCATCATTACGCTCTACAAGAAGGTGCGGATTTAGCTCGTCTAGTTTGAAATCACTCGTATCACTCGAAAAATTGTTATGATTTGAACTCTCATTATCACTGCTATTTGGTTCTTTTGGAAGGAGTAAAGACCAAACTGAGTTTCTACTATTCGACATTGAATATGGTGTAGTCTAATAACAAAAGAAAGGGCTACTGATATAGTTGCAAACCCCCAAGTACCCTCGGGGGGGGGGGGTCTTTATGACCCTACCTACTTACCTTATTATAAGAAAAATATTAATCTTCATCGGACATTTCACAGTCCGAATCTCACTTAGATCTAAATCTTGTGCTACCATGTATACCATATTCTACCCTATGGTAACGTATTTGCATCCGATTGTTTTCTTCGCGAAAACGATTAAGAGCAAAATTAAACTCTTGTGGAGTTCCGCGAGGCATTGACATAGCACCTTTTTTTGGGCGTTTAAGCCATATTGAAGCTAACTTTTGCTCCAGTGCTTCAGCCTCCCTAACACGCCAATTCCATTTCTCTCTCATTGTTTTATTGTATTCTTGATTGAATCTTTTTTTAGGGTTATTTGAGTAATGAAAATCATCATTATCTAGTTTCCATGTCCTACCCATTGCTTCAAATATTTTTGCTGGGATAAAACATGTAATAGAATCAAGATTTCCAAATTGGTTGTAGAATGTCATGATAACTCGTTTTAAAGTGAATACGAGTTGTTTGTCAATCATGTTATATATAGTCATGCATTTTTGACCGTTTATTTGAATTAAATTCATATTACACAATGTTCTTGTGCGCAATGGGATATGATTTGACAACACATCATGCATGCCAATTTCAGCTTTTTTATGACACCTAAAGGACCGATTTGACAACACAATGCTGCATTTTTGACCGTTTATTTGAATTAAATTCATATTATGCAATGTTCTTGTGAGCAATAGGACATGATTTGATAACACATCATGCATGTCAATTTTAGCTTTTTTTATGACACCTAAAGGACCGATTTGATAACACAATGCTGCATTTTTTACCGTTTATTTGAATTAAATTCATATTACGCAATGTTCTTGTGTGCAATAGGACATGATTTGACAACACATCATGCATGCCAATTTCAGCTTTTTTATGACATCTAAAGGACCGATTTGACAACACAATGCTGCATTTTTGACCGTTTATTTGAATTAAATTCATATTACGCAATGTTCTTGTGCGCAATAGGACATGATTTGACAACACATCATGCATGCCAATTTCAGCTTTTTTATAACACCTAAAGGATCGATTTGACAACACAATGCTGCATTTTTTATCGTTTATTTGAATTAAATTCATATTACGCAATGTTCTTGTGCGCAATAGGACATGATTTGACAACACATCATGCATGCCAATTTCAGCTTTTTTATGACACCTAAAGGACCAATTTGACAACACAATGCTGCATTTTTGACCGTTTATTTGAATTAAATTCATATTAAGCAATGTTCTTGTGCGCAATAGGACATGATTTGACAACACATCATGAATGCCAATTTCAGCTTTTTTTTGTGACACCTAAAGGACCTATTTGACAACACAATGTTGCATTTTTGACCGTTTATTTGAATTAAATTCATATTACGCAATGTTCTTGTGCGCAATAGGGGTGAATATGAATCTATTTAAGAAGAATGTTGGACGAGGTAAAAACTCATCCATTTCATAAGTTTAAGTCTCTTAAGTCATTCAAAAAAACCTATCTTAAGTTGCTACAAAAAATGGCTCAAGATATTCCACCAGTTAAGGTTTCAATACATTGGGATGGTATTATCCTTGATGACAATATTATAGTTCGTTACAATAAAAGACCAAACGTTCATGTTAAATGTCCAGTTGAAATGTCTTATGAATCACTAGTCACTTACATATATGAAAAAATGAAGGTTAGCACAAATGAGTATGAAATCTCTATAACAGGTATGGATGCCAATGGGTCAATATTTTCTCTTGCTTTCGCAATTGTCGCCAACGAGAGAAACGATACATGGGGGATGTTCTTGACTCAACTACAAACTCATGTTATTAAGGGTCGTCAGGGCATATGTGTCCTATCGGATCGTCATAAAGGCATATTGCACAATATGCGTACTCTGGAAGGGTGGAAACCTCCACATGCTTACCATCGATATTGCTTAAGGCACTTAAAGGATAATTTGCAAACAAAGTTTGCAAATGGCACTGTAAACAAATTGATGTGGGGGGCTGCGATGCAGCATCAACAAAGAAAATGGGCTGCAAAAATGGAGCTGCTAAAGGAAGTGAGTGAAGAGACATATGTTTGGTTGATGAAATTAGAAGTTGAAAAATGGAGGCTTTATGCTGATGGAGGAAGGAGATGGGGCATGAACACAACGAACAGCTCAGAGTCTTTCAATGGACTCCTCAAATCTACTCGAGGACTACCTGTCACCGCAATGGTAAGACTAACTTTCAGGTAGGTCGTGGAGCGATTTGCAGATAGGACAAGGCAGGCAAGAGCTATATTAGCCGACGAGAGAACATAGATGCCAAAGCCCTATAAAAAGATGGAGCACCGTAGAAGAAAAGCAGAGGGTCACCAAATGACCGAGTATGACGTCGTTCAACGAGTGTATGAAGTTAGAACGGGTTATTGCGACGACAGAGGAGGAAACAAAAATATCATTACTGAGCGTACACAATCATGCACTTGTGGTAAGTGGCAAACGTACCACATGCCATGTGTCACACCCCATTTTTTAACCCCGAAAGTTAAAGTAGAGGTACGACGTATTGGAGATTCCTATGTTTTTGTTTTGTTTGTTTTAAGGAGTCGCCACCTAATTATTTATGGTGAATTAGGACACCTAAAGTTTATCATTTATCTAAAGTTGATTTTAATGTCTACGAAACCAAATGATTCTAGGTAAGGGTTCAATTAGTCTAAAGGGAAGATATTAGGCATCCTTTAAGACCCATTAACAATGGTTAACCGACCGGACTTAGATTAATTAATTAAAGCTAAATATGTAGATGTAATATTTAAATATTTTAAAAAAAATATCTTATAAGTATTGCTAAAGTTATAGATAGTAATAGAATGTTATTTAAAATAAAACTTGTCGAAAAGTAATAGTCGTATAAAAGAGTTTAGTTATAAATGAGTTAATAGAAACAAGATGTGTAATGTTTATATGTATTTGGAGAAAATGACTAACAAATTTAAAAGTTATTTAATAAAGTTTTATAGAAAGACTATTAGTTCAACATATATTGTGCGAAGGTTGTTTTAAACAAATATGTATTTCAAATGTTAGAAAGGAACTAAAGTGAAAGAGTTATCCGTTGAAACTAGTTTGCCTTTCATTTCTTAGAATAAGCTAACGTTAGTATAAGCTTTGTGACGTTTTAAACTTCTAAGATAGTAAGCATGGATTATGATTCCTTTAGCCAAAATATGTAGTCGTGCTGTTTTTTTTTTAAAATCAATTGAAATAACAGTATAGGTATTATAAGTAGTTTTATCATAAAAAAAAGTGGAGATGAAATTTATGGAATTAATCGTTGGTTCTCCTTAAATTAACTACCCATGACTTCTAAAACTATCCATACTAATTTCCTACAATTCATCTAAGCTAAGGAAAAACAAAATAAAAGGAAGTGTTAGTCAGACAATCAAATACACCAAGATGATAGAATGGCGGAAATAGAACGGAGTTCAAATGGGTTTATCCCATTTTAGGATGTTGCTGCCTGCTGTTGTTGCTATGGGTTTCAGCTTCACCACTGTCGTATTAGATCCTGTTTACGCACAAAAGAATGCTGGATTAAGCCATGCCCAGTAGGCAATAGATGAAGATTGTGTGAGCAATGCAGGTTGTGGCCTCGAGTCCTAATAGAGGGACTCCTTGCGGCTCCATACACCATGTGAACAAAGAAAATAAAACAGGGAAAGCATTAGAGAAGCAATCTGATTGTCAAATACGAAAAAGAAAGAATGTAAACTAAAGCAAATTAGGACTAATATAAATCTTCAACTACCACATATATGTACTGACAATACATGCGAATGTAAGGAAGAGCAAACTGAGCGTTATTTACATAACAAAACTCAACGGATTTCAGACTTAATGACAGATTGAATATACTATGAAAACAGGACTCAGCAGATTCCAAACCAAGCGACAGATTGAAAACATTATGAAAGCAGCATCTTATAGACAGGCTGAAGCTCTAACTGAAAGCAAATTCAGGTCACACAAGAAGGCTACTACCAGGTTCATTCATACATCAAAAGAGAAAAAAAAAAGATAAGGAATTAGTGTTCTAAACAGCGGATTGATACTAAACTTGATTTTGAACAAAACTAAACAACACAGATACATTTAGCTATTAGGCACCTGGTGTTAAAATACTCCAAGACAATCCACACTCTATTTTATCAGCTTTTAATAGAGTAGTAGGCTTAAGCACAAATCATCATTAAGCATATCTGAGAATATATTTAGGTTATAAAATAGAAGGAAAGGATCATACTCTGTTCTAAACATAACCAGCATAAGAACTATCATATAATGACATTAGGCTCAGAAGGTAAACAAACAGACATGATAGATTGCTATAATTAGGATAGATTAACTAACATATAGCATTCGAGAGGATGAGAGAGGGAACAAAGAGAAGGGACTGGAATATAGGTAAAACAACCACAATCGTGAGAATTGGGCAGAAGGTTCAGCAGTTTATGTTCAGAGAAACAAAAGAGAAGAAGAACAATTGGAGAATATTTCTAAACATAGGATGCATGATCAAAAGCAGGTCACAATACTAAGCAAGATGGAATGCCGTGGAGGCCATGTGATTGCATAGAACAAACATACAGTGTGTCTTAACTAGGACAAGAAGCAGGAGAGGAAAGGGGACACCAGAAAAACAAGTCACAAAGGGGCAGGAATGCAATGCCAAAAATCAGAAGGAAACAGTAGCACAGGGCAGCATGGATGTGCAGCAGATTAGTATCATTTTTTCAAAAGAGAAACTTCAAACACAAAGCAAGGCAAAGCAGAGCATTCATCAGGGGATTGATAATCAACAAAGGTGCACAAACAACAATTTTGTTTTCCTGATAAGCAATTTCAGTATTCTATCATATTCTAATTCAAATAGCTCAACAAATAAGTACTGAGACTCCCTGATCACATAAATTAACATGAGCACCAATGAAGGAATCCAAACAGAGATGGCACTAGTTAAAAGTTGGCTGAAACTACAGCAGTTCAAAAGGGCAGGGGACAGCAATTCAATACTTCACAAGACATTTATCAAGTAGGGCAATCTATTAACAATTTAGTGATTTTAATTTAATCAGGGACTGCCTATAGTTACTTAACAGCTTCTAAGCAAGCAGTAAGAAAAGAAATTAAACAAGTATAGTCGAAGTCATTGCAGCATACAGGGCAGCAACATGTACCAAACATGATGGCCATTTTGACCATAGGTAAGGCAGCTAATTTCCCCTCGAAGTGTAGCATTTATTTTATCAAAGCAGTAATATTTCATAGCAAACAACAAATAGCCACAATTCATAGTGTTTTAGAAGGACAGTCATCAATTAAAAAAAACAAAAGAAAAGAGGAATCTGAATAGTTTAAGTTGTATGCTACTCAAACATAACCACCAGGAAAATTATACTCAACCAAATGTATATTAGTTAACCAACATAAGTCACTTAAGAATACTGGAAAAGAAATTTTGAACTACAGGGAATTATATGGTGAGTCATGGAACATGGATATATTATTAACAGGAAATAGGAGCTTAGCGAGTGAAGACATGATATGGATAATGACATACAAGGTGATACACATAGAATGTAGGTAGAGTAAGATGTTTTAAAACAGTGCAATGGTTGAATCAAAGCTAACTGCTAACAAACCAACATCCAAGTGTGGAACAATTCAAAGGATTTCAGGACTAATTTGTTAAGCATAGACAAACAGAGATGAAGAGGGGAATTACAGGATATTACACTGTGCATGAATCATTTGCAAATCTCATTTTTTCAATATGATGACTCACAACTTCCTTTAGATCTTAGTTCTCAAGTATACAGGATCAGTTTAGTCACACAAATCACATTTTAGGCCACTATGATCATATATTGATTCTACAGAACCTTTTGCAAACAAATTTGGACCTTTCGACCAATAAACAAAACCCGGACAAGACTAAACTCAAGATACGCATACCTAATTGGGGTAATAACATCATTAACATGCCCAACAGCTCCCTTAACCAGACTTGCGTTCGTGAAAGCATTGTTAACCGAACATGATTTTATCATACTCTTCAAAGTAGGACATACCTGTAAGCTAGCGACATGACTTTAAGACTATCATTACTAGTTAATACCTGATACACTTAGTCATACATATAAGCAGGTTCGATGTCTCATCTAAACCAACTATCAGCAAACAACATGATTAATACACTAAACGAACATAGGGCTACACTGATCAAAAAATTAAATTAAGCTTCACTAACCACAGAAAATAATTCGTATGAACATCAAATAAAGACCTTAAGCCATATTTTCAAACGAAGAACACTGAATATACTCAATGAGCATCAACCATTATCAAAAGATAAATATAACTCCCTATTTTATGACATCAGGTATAAAAACTTTATCGCAGCACCAACTTGAAATTAAAATCACTTTAAATATGCAAACAGAGAATCCAAACAGACATCAGAAATCAAAGCGAACCAAAAAGTGGAAGGAAGGATTGCACTGACCTTTTGTTGGCGCAGTGAAATGGGGCGTCGAGGCCTCGAATCTACTCTCGTATTGACAGATTCGAAACTCGAGTAAAAAATTAAAGTGCTTCAATCCGTGTCCGATCAGTGTTCAATTCTCGAGTTTTATAACTCGACTTCGAAATAATAACAGAGCAAACAAAAAATGAAATGTTTAGGATTTCTAATCGATGTCAAGCAACTGTGGGATTTTTCGGATCCCTTCTTTTTTCTATGTTAGCCTTCTTTTCTTCTCCCCAATCCGTGTCCCTAAACATTGAATCAATTCCCAAAATCTGAAAATTGATCCCCCCCCCCCCCCCCCTAAAATGATTCAACTAGGATTATATTTATAGGGTTTCATTTGTATTGAAGAAAAGAGAGGAGAGGGGGGAGCGTAGTGGTGGTGGTGATGATGAGTGGGGTCGTCGGTGAGTGGAGTGTGGGAGCGGGGTGCGGCGATGATGATGATGAAAGGAGAAAAAAGAAAGGGAAGTAGGGTAGAGTGGAGCGGAGTGGGGTAGTGGTGTGGGGAACGGTGATGGGGTCGTCGGCGAGGTGGGGAAGGGAGCGGGAGAGAGAGAGTGAGGAGAGTATAGAGAGAGAGGGAGATGATGATGAAGGAGGCGGAGAAAGAATGGATTAGGGTTTTAGGGAAATAAGATTTGGGCCGGACCGGGTAGGGAGTAATGTGGGCTGATTATTAGTTAGAGTATGGGCCAATAATTTAGGCTGAAAATGTGGGCTGATTATTTGGGTAGGGAAATAATATTGTATTTGTATTTCGGGTCATTAATTTGGCTGAAAATTGTTGATCCTTCCTCCTCTATTTAATTATTTTTTTGGGCTTCTAATTTAATAACTGGTACAATATATATTATGTAAAGACAATAAATAATTAGTATGTAGAAAAAATAAATATTTTACAAAGTGTTTGTCTTGTAATTAATTTAACGAGTTCAAACCCGAAAACGAAACGATGACTAACCGTTTAAAATTTGTGATAAAGTAATGCTCATAATGTTGAAAATAAAAGTAGTGATATTAATAGTAGTAGCAATAAAATATTGTAAAAAAATAAAGTATTTAGCTCGTCAGTAAATTTAGAAACCCAAGTAAATTAAATAAAAGAGGGACAAAATTGGGTGTCAACACCATGTTCTCATGCAGTCAAGTGCTTTGAGAGAATGGCCAGAAATATAACTGATTATGTGGCGGAGGAATATAAGGTCATAAAATACCTTAAAGCATATTCGGGCCAATTCCGTCCCCTTGGTGATCAAGCTTATTGGCCAGCCGCGCCGTTTTCTATGATTGCGAACAAGAACCATATCCGTAAATTGGGAAAAAACAAGCTAAACCGTTATCACAATCAAATGGATGTTAGCTAAAAGACTTACTCTCGCAAGTGCTCAACATGTAAGCAATTTGGGCATGATAAGCGTTCATGTGGGCAAAACTCCCGTGGTGGCAGCACATCTGGAAGTTGAAGAGTGTCTAGAACTTGATTTTTTTTTTTTAAGTCTATCGTAATTTAATGATGTATTTCGTTGTTAATGTAATGAAATATTTTTCAATTATTATGAACCTCTCGTCTTGAACCAAAAAACGTGGATAATCATCTTCAATTATCTTGGCATTCTGACTATATTCCATATCTCGTCTTGAAATATTTCAAGTTTTCAAACGTACTTCGGAGCACTTTACAACCCCTAAAACGACGATCCAAATGTATATGTATACTTGATGTAATGAGCCGATATTATTGTACACTAAAAAAAATATTAAGTTCTATATAAAATATTTATATTCAGGTGTTTTGAAACGTGACTAATCTTCGGTCAAAGTACGCAAAAAACCTTAATTTTGAGTTTGCGTGAAAGGGCGAAAATGCGAATGTACACTTTGGCCCTTTCACGCACAGATTCTGTGCGTGAAGCCTAGTTTGGTTCTTTTTTTTTTTTTTTTAATGGGTTAGTTTGGTTCTCAATTTTTTTTTTTTTGGGTTACAAAAGTGTCGTCCCAGGTCAAGGGTTCAATCCCAACTGACTCTATTTTTCATATATTGAGATTTAGAACTTCAAAAAATATGTAGCCGCCCAGGATCGAACTCGCGACTACGTCTTCAAAGATGTAAAACTTGACCACTGCGCTAAGAAGCGTTATCAGTCAAGTTGTGTCACTCCTTAAAATTATCACATTTTTACGTTTTTTCATGTATTATTTATATGTGTATTTAGTATAAAAAGTTTCGGCCAAGCGGTGTCGGATGACACCCCTGGGCCCTTGGTAAATCCGCCCCTGCCATTCAGTAGTGGCGTACGTAGGAGTTTTTATAAGCAGTAGGTGACGGATAGTTGTCGCATCGAATTCATCTAAACTCAACATTTTCAACATGGAGCATAAATATATGTGTAAACAATTACTATTGAAATTGCAACAAGTGATATCTATGAATACAATGAGTTTAATACTATTACCTTTTATTATTATTATTATTATTATTATTATTATTATTATTATTATTATTATTATTATTATTATATAGGGGGTAGGGGAAAGGGAAAGGGGAAAGGGGATTACAATGTAGGGATTCGAACCCTCACCAATATGGTGAGAGTTCAGATAGCCAACTAACTGAGCTACTAGATCCCTACTAATACTATTACCTTAAAGATTGAATCCAAGAAAAAAAGAAAAAAAAATCCATGGAGCTGAAATCCTTGATGTGGCTCTACATTTTATAGAAATAAAACATAAACGAATCATTAAAACCACCTCATACTTAAAAAACACAATCCATATCATATTAATTAAGCATAATGCAAATATGACTATAAATCATCTAAACAAATACTCCTTTTCTGAAATGTATGCACAAACGAAAAGATTACTTTTGGAATAATAGATTATTAAGACGATTCCAGGTGCAATGGTTTTGTTGACACTTATTGTGAAAGAGGTCAAGGGTTCAATCCCAACTGACATATTTTTCACATATCTGAGATTCAGAACTTCAAACAATATGTAGCCGCTCAGGATCGGGCTCGTGACTACGTCTTCGAAGATGTAAAGCTTGACCTCTGCGCTAAGAAGCGTTATCAGTCAAGTTGTGTCACTCCTTAAAATTATCACATTTTTACGTTTTTTCATGTATTATTTATATGTGTATTTAGTATAAAAAGTTTCGGCCAAGCGGTGTCGGATGACACCCCCCTTGGTAAATCCGCCTCTGCCATCCAGAAGGCATATTATTATCTACTAATGCACGTTTACATGTGGATGCTATACGGGCAAGTATTGGTATTGCGGTTCTGGATAGCCTTGACTACTGCTTCGCTATGCCCTTGGTTCCCCAATCTAGTTTGTGAGAAAAAAAACCATAAACTGTTAAAGCGCTTGCTATAGGAATTGCACTTGAATGTGCAATTAGGAATGGTTGGAAGTATATGAAGATTAAAAAGGGTTGCTATAAGAATTACACATGCATATTTGGAAGAATATGAAGCTTTAAAAGGGTTGCTATAAGAATTACACATGCATATTTGGAAGAATATGAAGCTTTAAAAGGGTTGCTATAAGAATTGCACATGCATGGTTGGAAGACTATGAAGCTTTAAAAGGGTTGCTATGAGAATAGCACTTGAATGTGCAATTAGGAATGGTTGGAAGAATTCGAAGATTTAAAAGGGTGCAAGAATGTTGTTAATATGATTGAGGTGGAGATATAATGGCGAAATTAGGAATTTCGTTAAGGGCATTCGAGATTTAATATATATGTACATGAAGTAACTTTATCTAATATACATAGTGTAATTTTTATATACATTGTATCAATTTTTGACAAGAGTGTTCAACTTTCTATTACTTTGTTGAAGGAAATATCTTGGGAGCACTTCTTAAGTTGGGTTGTACGGGCAGAATATTATGGAATTTGCTCAATTGTTTGTTTGCTGCACTAATATATCATCTACCTTTGTCGGTAAAGGAAAAAGAATAAAGAAAGAAGAAGAGGGACTAAAAGAAGAGACCCACGTCTAGCTAGAGAAACAAGCGGACCCATAGCAAATATCTTCAAAGACCTTAAATTATGTTTTCATAGAATCCGAAGCAAAACTTACTCATCATGGACTCGCAAATGAGAAGAAGGTGGGCAATATCTGCAATCAGACATGCCACAACCCCTCAAAATTACAGCATTTGCGCGAGTATCTGTTGGAAAACTTAATTAACAACACAGGATCGCAAGTAAATCATTAGATAGTGAATGAACACTTACCTTGATTCTTAGTAAAAGTCGACTGAAGGAAGTTATGATCTTCTAAGCCCTCACACGTTACTGTTTTCTGATTCTTTCTATAATGGGGGAGAGAGAAGAATAATAATGTGTGTGGCACAGGGACCACAACCAACTTAAATAGAATATACACAACTCTTCAGAAGAGACATAACTCTTCAAAGATAACTTTTCAGAAGAGGTGTAACTCTTCAGTTATGAACCCATCAATTATAACTGAAGAGTTAATTAGGTTTCTACGCATATAAAATCCATACCTTATAACATATGATTTATATATTTAGCCCATAAAATTAATACTTTGTTAGATCAGAAAATGGGCTTCTTTAATTGATAGCAATCTATGTACAATTATATTAAATATGTGAGTACACTAAATAGAGAATTTCTAACAGTGTCATCTACTGTGGTGGCCTGTACTAGCAATGTATATTTAACTTCAATTTTTCTACTTAGCTAGACGGATTATCATAATCCATTGCCCTTTATGCCCCTCTAGATTTCTTGCACTATCATATCCATCGGATATAGGTCCCTAAATTCTTTTTACATCGTCATAAGTTAAATCCGTTACGTACACTACTAGAAACAAAGGTTTTTTTCTACCGATATTCAGTGAGAAATTTGTGATATAAAACATGATTTTCTCATGTCATTCCTACCGAATCAATTCACTGGGGAAACGCAATGTGGGAAACAAATTTTCATTGAAACGTTGAGAAACTTTCTAATTTTTCCATGTGAAAACACTACTCCCTCCGCACATTTTTCAGTGGGAAAAATAGGGATTTTTTAGTAGTGGTATTACTGTTCTTTGATGAACGGAAAAGAAGAAGATATCAAGTTCGGACGTAAATATTCCAAAATCGAGTTCTATTCATGCTCTCTATTTTACAAATTGCAATAATGCAAAAGGCAGCAGCTTGGCGATTAATTAGTTCGTAAGACGAAAATAATTGATAGCTTTCTAGTGCATATACATAATATCTTTCTAAATATCGACATAAAGTGCAAGAATTATGGGGTAGTAGCACTTTTTATCCTTAAATTATTAGTAAATTCTTATTTTGATCCTCGTAATATATGACACAAGCCTTTAGGTCTTCAATTAGGTAAAGTGTGTGATTTTAGTCTTTTTATGTAGGAAATATATCATATTTAGACTAATTTTAGAAGTTTATTACACTCAAATATGGAGTAACAATATAAGTTTAACATAAACCATGGTTAATTAAGTGGTGGAAGGGTTATTACTTTTGCAAATGTGTAATTATTTCACAAACAAAGAGACCAAAAGTAGACATTTCAAGTAATTGAAAGTTAAACATGCTTAATCAGATATTACAAGGACTAAAATTAGAATTTATCAATAATTGAGGGACTAAATATGTTATTAACTCAAGAATTATTTACATCATTGAAACAAGATACATCTTGTGTTTCGTCTTTTTTTCTGAAAAAGGGATATGACCAAATGCGCACATGGGGCTGGGGATAAATAATATTCTCACGGCATTCTTAGATTAGTCCCTGCCCACGGGCTATAGGTGTATCCTCATATATTTGTCGGGTTTATGAGATGAAAATTCCCTACAATTGCATCCAAATGACATGACAATTGAATCAATTAGTGTGATACAGTTTTCTTTTAATTGCCAATTCCCTGTACTTTGAATTAGTTCAAAGTTAATGGCATAATTAAGTTTTCTTTGGAGAAATGACACATACCAATCTCGAAAGCTCTTTTGTATATTATGTTTAGGCCAAATCCTTTGACAGTTTCTTGTAGCCGTCGAGATTTTTCACTTAGACACCTCAATTAAATCTTGTTCCATTTAGATACCTAATGTCAAAATGACGAATTAAATAATTGACATGTGGCATTAGCATATATACCAAAAGTAATTACTATTAAAGAATGTATTTCAGTACTAGTAATTAATTACTAAAGAAAGTACTACATTAACATTTTAACAAAACAAAAAAAGCAAAAAAGTTACAGGTGACCGCCGACTTTCAGCCGCTGCGACCCTGCACTTCATCTTCTCCGATGAGTCAACGCCGGAGCTCCGGCAAAACCCAAGCAACGATACCACTGACAGTGCTCCCCTTCCCCTTCATCGCTCCAAACTACAAGCAACCCTAGCCCCTTCGACTCTTCCTCATCATTGTGAGTCCACCGCCGGCTAAATTCCGGCCAGTCACTGAAAAACTCTGATTTTTAGTGAGAAATCTCCATTGTTGTACCCAATTTGTTAGCCATCTCCTTCCTTGAATAAACTACTGGTCCATTCTGATTTAAAGGTTTGATTTTTATCCTTTTTCTGCTTTTGTTTTTTCGCACAGATGACGGATCGTTCTAATACAGTTGAAATCGACGCTATTTTTTGGGACTTGTAGTTTGGAAATCGACGCAAGTGCTGTCCTACAGTAAGCGAAGAGCATGAGCTTTTTCCAAAAAATGGTGGGACTCAATAGGGTTTCAACCGACTTAACCTCGAATCAATTTTTAGATTTTTTTTAACAAAATAGACGGTTTTTATATAAATATATAATCGTACCGAATAAGTTTATATATGTATATTCTATTTACAAAATTTAAATATAATAAAATATTAATTTTTTGTCTTGGGTTAGGGATGATGAAAACGATTACAAGTCGATAACACAATTAACACCTAAAGTTTCAACTCTGAAACTTATTATACTACTCCTATTGAAATTAAATTAGTTCTAACATCTCGAGTAGTAACTAGTTTGTAAGCTACAAGGTATTCTAACGATCTTAGATAGAAAGCTACAAAGTATTAGATATCTTTCCACTCATATGATTTTAAATTTATCTTATTGGATGCTTAATCTTAATAGACTCCGTTCTTGAGTTTCATCTTGATTGAGTTTTGCTCCCTTGTGTGATCTAAATTATACTTTTTGTCTTTGCTTAACATTATTTTATACTACCGTAAAATAGTGAGATCAATCTTTATTCTTATCATCTTTCATTTTTTCTTGATTCATCACCCTTTAAACAGTAAAAATATCTAGAGAGTTTTTGCTAAAGTCGTATAGAAGTATGCATGAAATCGTGTCTTTAACTTTTACTAGTGACTATAGCATGATGTTCTTTTTTAGAAAAAAAAAATCGAAAATTAATCGAACCGTACCGATACGGAAGAGAAACCGAGATGATGGGACAGTTTCGAAAATTATAATTTTGGTTCTACAAAATCAAATAATTGAAAAATTGGTATGGTATAAATTTTATAAAATAACCGCCCGAACCGTACCATTGACACCCCTAGATGGGAGTAAAGAAAGAGATCGGTGAAATTTGCTACTTTCTTTTTATTTTTCCTAAAAATGGTGGGAGTAGTTTGACTTTGCTATTTCTTGTTAATGGAGATTTCTTCTACAAGGTGGTGATTTAAGGTGGAGGAAAGGTTGGAAGAAGAGAGAAGGAAGAAGAAAGATAAAAAAAAAATTAAAAAAATTTAAGGTCTTCACACTCCTTCTGGTTTGCAATTCACCCAAGTTGTGAGAGAGTTTCCTACCTCAACTATCATGTAAGAAAAGTAAACAACTAATAGTTGAGTTGTGTTTTGCTAACTAGTTGGTGATAGATTAGATAAGAAACTCTCACACCTAATAATTTAGGTTGGAAACTAAAAAAAATTGGATACTTGAAGTATGTTGTTAACCCTTATCTAGTTAAGGTCGAGGGATATCCCATCCATGTTACACAAACGTCATCTATCAGCAGACGAAGCCAGAATTTATGTCAAGGGGGTTCAAAAATATAAAGAAGTCATAAATGAAGAAGCTAAGGGGGTCAACGTCTACTATATATACATAAAAAATAATTTTCACCTTGTATATATAGTGTAATTTTTCGCTGAAGGGAGTTCGGATTGAACCCCGGGGCTCTTATTAGGTCCGCCACTGTCTATCAGTACATGGGCTGCATCGAAGAAGCCATAGAGATGGAACGTAATTTATATACGAAACATGCAATATAATCTTAAAAAACAGAGGGCCCTCTGCACTTGTCAAGTAGTTGAACCTGGCACCTAATTGGCCCCCTCTCCCTCTATCCACGGCGGCACTTAGTGATTTATCTGTCCATTATATTATAGTCCACTGCTTAACCACCGTGTCACACATTTCAACTTCAATCAATTTACCATTGCCAACTTCATTGACAAATCCCAAAACAACGACAACCAATGAAGGTACGATTTTATTTAATTTATTCAGTCATCATCTGTAGCTAACCGGTGTTCCTTTTCTTAATTTCTCCCACGGTCTTTCTGGAACGTTATTAACTCTTTTTTGTTGTTTGAGGCGGGACGTAGATCTTCAGTTGGGTTCAGCGTAAACTTAATCAGAAAGGTGAAGCTACCCTTCTTTTATTTTCTGGCTTTGTAATTTCTTAAAAAAGAAACTAATATGTTTGTTCAAGATTTTATATTTGGCAGATGGATTATTTGATCGGAATGTGAAGAAAGATGAGGTGAAAATTAACAATGCGAATATTGGGGACACACAACTTCTCCTTCAAGATGCCTCTATGGCACATTTGTTGGATAGCTGGAAAGGAGGAATTCTCACAATCGGTACATTAGGATTCGACCAGCTAATAAAAGATCAAAGTTGTGACCTAGACGACGATTTTATTGATGAAGAATGTGAAATTACAATTAATGATCATGAGGAAGATCAAGAAGAGCTAAATCCCTTGATGTATGCAAATGGACATGAACAAAGTCATGAGGCACCAAAAGCAAATGTGATTATGGGCATTGATGGAAACACACTTGCTAGAAGATTAACTGATGATGATGATGAGTCAAACAACGGCAGCAAGAAGGAAAGGATCACATTGGCAGATTTGTTCTCAGCTGATTTTTCTGATAAGAAGAAAGTCCACCTTCCGGATTTGAACGTGACTAATAAGAAAACGTCGAAACCCCAAGTGAAACTTGGAGTTTCTTTTGCTAAGAAGTTTATTCCGCGAGTCCGGGAGGATTCTCGTCCCATCCTCAAACTACAGCAAGTGAGCCCGCAATTTACTGCTTGCCGTTACTCAATTTTAACTTATACTATCACTTGGCAACAATTCCAATTGATTTAAACCCATCTGTCTCAATTTAAAATATGTAACGTTTCAGTTTTTGAGAGTCAAACTTCGTAATTTTGAAAAGATCATGTTCATCAAAGAAAAATTTGTTTGACTCTTGAAATTTGAACATTGTCATATAAATTGGGGTAGAGGGAGCAATATTATAAGCATGCTATCGCTACTTAAATTCGTGTTTATGTAGTTGATGACTAGGGCGTTGAAAAGGAAGGTTCATCCAGACATGGAAAGCAAGAATCATAAGAACAGTCGGGTGATTGGAGCAGCTGCTGCCAATATGCTCGAGCTTTCCCATGTCACCTCCGAATCTATTTCGCTACTGGAAATACAAGGTGTGTTCAATTAATTATATATAAGCTATAGTATAGCAATTGCCTATACGTGGTGCATGCACTGATGTTTATTTTTCCTTCATTGCATTTGCAGAAACCACTGCCTAAGCTGTGAGCTCGATTCTAATGGCTTTGAAGAGAAGCACTATTAATTATTTTGTGTTTGTCAAGTTGTAATTGCTTTTCAGCTAATGACCATATGTACCTGTTGGTGAAAGTCATATGTTGCGAACGGCTAGACCCCCTGAATTCTACGATGTTAAGTGGCTTTTGGTCTTCGTTAAAACAAGATGGTTATAATAAATGAAGACTTTTGTAACCGATGATTTTAAAAATATCATAATATAATTTCTACGTTTATATTTGACTTGGCACACTTCTTTAGAAGCAATAATAAAATGGTAATTTTACGATGTCACGTCTAATTTTTATATGTTGGAAAATGAATTGGAAATAATTTAAGTACTTAGTAGTAAGGGTAAAATTGGTAATACTCCCTTTGTTTCAATTTATGTGAACCTATTTCTTTTTTAGTCCGTGTCAAAATGAATGACCTCTTTCCTAATTTGAAAACAAATTCACTTTATGAAATGATTTACAACCACATAAATATTCAAGACTTATTTTAAATCACAAGTTTCAAAAGTCCTCCTTCTTTCTTAAATATCATGTCCATTCAAATGATTTCACATAAATTGAAACGGAGGGAGTATAAAATAATAAATTATCTTTTGATTTTTCAAACTTGATAAATAAAAGCAGTCACTTATTTTTAATATAGTGAATAAGTAAATAAGGATAGAGGGAGTATAGTGTGTGCCTATAAAGTTTTTAAAACTTGTGATTGCAGAGGTGTCATGATATTCGTATAGTTATAAAAGCTTTGTGATTATAAATAAATAAAAAGTTTAAGCTAAATTCTTTTCATAGTTAGAAGGATAACATTCTTTCCGGAATGGATTAACCCAAGAAACTAGTCACAACTCACATGACGTATATGTATGGTGTCACTTCTGGGGTTTGATTTGACCGATTTGTTATTTTTGGAGGTAGTTCGGTGTAATTTTCTAGCTATGGCCAAGAGCACTAATTTGTGCGTCCTATAATCAAACATGAACAGTCAACTTTGTATCCATTTATTTACTTCTGCAAGTAAACAAAAAAAGAGTGATATATTGGTATCCCACGGGGCCGGAACCAAAATGCCCCAAAAAATATTTTGAATCAAAATACCTCAATAAAAAAAAAAGTTATCAAAGTACCTTTAGCGCAGTATTTTACTGCGCTATAGCACTTCACGGAGACAGAGCCGTTAAGTGCTATAACGCAGTAAAATAATGCGCTAAAGGAAACTTTCTCTCACCTATAGCGCAGTATTTTACTGCGTTATAGGAGTCCGCCATTTTCAATTACATCACATTTTTACTCCTCTTTACGTAGTTTATCTTTTTACGTAGTTTAGCCGTATATTAATCATGCTTTGAGATTCCAGAACTTCAATATTTTATATAGAACTCTAGTTATATTTGTACAATTAATAAAACAGGCTCAACACATCAAGAATACGCAATACTTTGGATTGTCATTTTAGTGGTTGAAAAGTGCTCGAAGTCCTTTTTTGTTTGAAGACTTGCAGTCATTAGCTTTAAGTTATTTATCTTTTAGGGTTTCGTCTTAGTTTTAAATTAATGCTTAACTTTATTTCGAATGTGTCACGTTTTTTTTATTATCAATTTAGGATGTGAAACTATAAACAATAATAAAGACCAAGATAATATTTATAAATATGCAAAAAATAGATATTATTTACGATAAATTGTACAACACTAATGTATATACACTATCGAGGATGGGTCCCACATGTAGTATGTCGGAGACTATCCTTAGGCCTAAGGCTCATACCATCCCCACCGCCCTCGCCATCGTCTCCATCGCCCTTCTTCCTCTTAATAAACGGGCGCTCCAAGCCATGATCATCTCCTCTTCCCCTAGCCCTTGCGCCCTTAACTAGAATGTGCTTCTTCTTGAGATCTGTTCCCGCTGGCACGCTCAGAACCTCAGGCTGAGCTGGGTCTGGAAACTCGACCTCTTCCTCGTCGGGAGTCGCCACCGCAGGCGCCGAAGGATGAACCTGAAAAGTATATAAATATTAGTACCATTTCTTATTTATATTGAATACATTAACGTTATTTATTTAATCAAACCTGTGTGTCAACGGGCGCCTGAGTAGGCTCCTGAGATGGGTGTGGTGGTGAATATGAGGTAGTCTCCTGGACGACATGCTGTTCGAAGTCCAAGTAAAGGTTATAAAAATTAAATAAATATTTACCTTATATTGAATAAAATTAGTTTTAAGTAAAAAACTTACATGCGCCTCGGTAGTCTCATGAGAAGACACCTCTGCCTCGGCAGGCTGATGAGAATGCTCCGGAATGGGCAGCTCCTGTGGACCCACTGGCGCCGAATCCTAAAATATGAAAAAGATGAAATAGTAAGTACTTTAAATGATCAAATATGTATATTAAATATTGACCTTATATTGAATAAAACTAATTTTAATTAAAAGCTTACATGTGGCTCGATAGTCACATGGAAAGACATCGCTGGCTCGGCAGGCCCATGAGAAAATGCCTGAGTGGGTGGCTCTGGTGGACCCGCTGGCGCTGAATCCTAAAATATAAAATAGTACTAAATAATGAGTAACATATATATATTTAAAATAAATAATTTAAATGAACAAATAAGTATTTTAAATACTAACCGGGATCAAAAACTCATCGAAGTCAAGAATCCGGGCTCCCTCTAAATTCCTCACAGGCCGCTCATCAGCTAATGAAGCGCATAACGCCGCCCAATCAACGTTATCACGCTCCTCCATGTATGCATCCTGGCTCGGCTGTGATGAAGACCTGGGTATCTCAGCAAGTAAGAGCGCCGGTGTAAACATAGGTGAGTCCCCAGGTGAGCTGCCACCGGCCTGGAACGGCTGCGGATGGACTAGACCATGAACGCCCTCTGGAATGGGAGCGGCCTTATCCGCCTCATCTACCAGGTGGTGTCCTCCACCACCAGGTCCTCTAGCAGCAGCGCCGCGTCCTCTACGCGCATGGCGTCCTCCGGCAGCACGGCATCCTCTGCCAGCACGGCCTCCTCCTCTGGGAGCACCCGGTGCTGCCTGATACTCAGCCTTCGGAACAGGCTCCGCCATGCGCCTAATCTCGCCTGCCTTCCGGATGCCATCCTCGGAAATCCTAACCATATCCGCGGCAAGCCCCGCAAGCCCAGGGTAAGGCATAGGCTCTAACCCCAAGATACGTAAACGTTGTACGGCCACCAGCTGCATTTGTGTTTAACAGAAAAAAAATAGTTTATTTTTAAAACGTAACAATTAATGAAATCAGATAAATCTAAATACGATAAACTTACGAATGCCTCGTACTACCTCGCGAGTGCTGAGTATCCTACATCCCTAGGGGGAGGCAGATCTGGGTTGCCGATCAATCGGCGTGTGATTTGATGATACCAGCGCATGTACTGCTCAATGGGAGTCAAATGGCCGACCACCGCTAAAGTGCCCAACCTGTTCTCCCAACGGTGTAGTTGGACATCCATGAAAGCCAAAAAATCGTCATCAACGGCAGCCCGATCGTCCTGCTGGTAGTGTCGGAGCTCATGACGGACATCAGGGGGTATACTCTGTGTATGCCCAAACTGTCGTAAGACACGCTCGGGCATGTGATCCTCTACGATGTCCAGGTGTATCAATGGACACCGCGACCTCCAAACCCCCTGACCTGCCCTGCAAAAGGCCGGCAAACCATCTAATATAGTAGCGTACGACGTCTATATAAATAGCTGCATAACATATAAATACAAATCAGTGATCACCAAGTAGAAAAGACGTTTAATTAAATTATTAATGTAAATTTAAATAGTTTTACCGCATCGTCCGTCATGTGATCAAGCTGGTCCCGGAATGGAAGAATACTATGGTGCGTATCGACATCCCAGTCAAAACCTGCTGTCCACCTCCTCGCATAAGGCATGTCAATCTCGAGGTGATGCGTAGGTACGGGCTGAAAAGGCAGCATCCTCTCCCACGCCCATAACTGTAAGCGATATTAAAAAATACGATTTTTTAGTCGTCCTTTCAAGAGGTTTGTTGACATTAAAGAAACACACACTTAAAATATTACCTGGAGAAGAGAAAAAAATCCACACACATCTCTGACAGCACCAATAGACGCTCGACACAGGCATCTGTAAAGATACGCCAAAACAGCACCGCCCCAGCTGTAGTCTACCAAGCGGTCCAGATGCTCCGGGATAACCAAATAACGTAAACTAATAAAGGCACCCGATGAATTCGGGAACAAGATGCCCCCGAATATAATAAGCAGGTACAAACGGGCATGATGATCAACATCGTCCTGCGGGGTGCCGTCGTCAACCGGATCCAGACCCTCCAAATAAGTGCAGAGTGCACTAAGCTGAACCCGACTCTGTCCCGAGATCTGGGCCGCGTCATCAGGCACG
Source organism: Lycium barbarum (assembly GCF_019175385.1). NCBI lineage: Eukaryota > Viridiplantae > Streptophyta > Magnoliopsida > Solanales > Solanaceae > Lycium > Lycium barbarum. The sequence goes on along the minus strand of NC_083342.1, from coordinate 109,433,264 downwards.
AAATGGGTGAGCCTAGTCAACTCCGTCACCCATGTCCTACCAGGAGGAGGCTCGTACCGAGTGTACAGTGGCTCTCCATCTACCCGCAATCCAAAGAGGACCTCCACATCCTGAAGCGTAATCGTGGCCTCACCAGTGCGAAGATAGAAGGTGTGTGTCTCTGGCCTCCACCGCTCAACCATGGCTGTGATGAGCGCCCAATCATGCTGTACCCGACCAACGGACACGCAACGGTAGATGCCGCCCCGAAACAATATCTCCAACACGCGAGGGTGTGAGGGGTGCTCGCGTAAAAGAGCCCACGCTCTCTGCAGCCTACGGGGACGGAGCCTAGTAGATATCCCTATAGTACCGGCCCATAATAACTCTGACTTGTGATTGTCTTGCAAAGACAATACTGATCTATCAGAGGGCCCCGGGTGAACAGCGGGCCCCGGGTGATCATCTGGCCCCGGGTGAGCATCGGGCCCCGAGGGAACATCGGGCCCAGGGGGAACATTCGGATCCATGAAAGAGTCCGGTCTGTACAAACTAAATTAGTCATTATTCTTGAAATGAAAGATAAATTATATTAACTAATCGAAATTCAGCAGTAATATTTGTTTGGAACTCTATTTTGAATATGTGATATATTTTTAGTTGACCAAATAGCCAACACAACTACGATAAAATTAAACTAAAAGAGTATATTCGTCGATCACATATTTTCCTATAAACTTTACATTTTTTTCATTAGCTTATGTATTTATGAAAAGAAGAACTTTAACTATTCTTTTTAAGATAATTTTTTTTATTTAACATATATATTCACGCTTTTAAAATTATATAGATTAACATTTCATAATCGTTTACAACTTGTTTGGATGGTTGTTACCTATTGTATTATATTATGTTGTTAATTTAAATAAAATGTTTGCTTTGATTGCTACTTTAATTTTATTGTTATGTAAAGACGAAAGGTTCTATTTTATGTAACCACTGATTTGGTCCTATACAATACAACACAATACGATAAATGTAAAAACAATACATAATAATCATCCAAACAAAGTGTTAACAACATAATAATTCATTACCAATCAACTTCTTTCAATTCATAAAGAATGTTTAACAAATACTCAATTAACAAAATAATAATTCATTAACAATTCATAAATAATTAACCAAATTAACAACTCATAAACATATAACAAATTAACAATTCATAAATAATTAACCAAATTAACAACTCATAAACATATAACAAATTAACAATTCATAAACATTTAAAAATTTAACAATTCATAAACATTTAACAAATAATGAATTAAACAAAAAAAAATGGAACAGTGGCCTCAGCCACTGCCCAGCCCGATCAACACAAAAAAAAATTGAAATTTATGCATTTTTTTTTTTTGGAAATTAACGACGATTAAATATTAGACATGCATGCAATATAATATATAACAAAAATTCATAGTAGAAAACCTTAATCGAAGATTTTTTGTAGAGTTTTAATCGAGTTGTATGCCGTTTTTTCTCAAAATTCGAACTTAGAATCTTGCTCCTTGACTTGAATATACCAAGAATCTACACTTTCCGGATGAAATTTAATAGAAAACGACGTTTTTAAGACGCGGGGACCACCTTGGCTCGCCTCCAATGGCGTTTTGAATTTTTTTTTTGCCATTGGAGGGGACCAGTGGTGGAACCCGATCGGGTTATAGTGGAGTAACATAGCGCAGTATTTTACTGCGCTATAAGAGAGAGACAAACTCCTATAACGCAGTAAAATACTGCGCTATAGGTGAGAGAAAGTTTCCTTTAGCGCAGTATTTTACTGCGTTATAGCACTTAACGGCTCCGTCTCCGTGAAGTGCTATAGCGTAGTAAAATACTGCGCTAAAGGTACTTTGGTAACTTTTTTTTTGTTGGGGTATTTTGATTCAAAATATTTTTTTTGAGGGCATTTTGGTTCCGGATTCTATCCCATGTGCAATGTCAATTGTCAACCTTATATTCTCTGAAGGTTAGCAAGTACTGGAATTTAGTACTTACAAAAATGAGGGTGATCCAGTACAAAAGTACTCTTAATGGAGAGATCAGAGTTCGAATTAAGAACTAAGTAAAATCCAGGGTAAGCACTTGAAAAGTCCTAGATAAGGACTTGATTTAAAACTTTATTTGTATAAACACTTGAAATGGTGCCGCTTCGCCAAAGTTGGGAGACAAACTTGATAAAGTGTTTATGAACTCAACTCCTTCCACTCAATTCCTTATAGAACCTTCTGGAATTCCTCATACGCATCCTTTACGTCATAAAATATACTTAATAATGCTTCGTCTCTTATACTCCAAAGTTGTTTTACTTAGCCATCGTTTAACATACTTACGCTCAAATTTGATCAATGCTTCTCCGCAAGTATAGGGTGTAACAATTGTGATGCTAGTAGGATAATTAGTGTAAATGATAATAGGTTAACGTTTGAGCGGATACTATGGTGGATGGAGAAGTAGTTTTATGAGCTTCAAAGAAACAGATTTGGGTTACTCATTTCTTTATGAAATTTGAACTTATACATGCGGGAAGAGAGACAAAAGGGCTAGAAAAGTTATTATAAAGTTGTGGCCACAACAGAAGCCAATTATTCTCTTTGCATTGTGATAGTGAAGCAATTATGTCTAAGGAATTTAGCAAAAATGGAAAATACATATTGCTTGAATCATGTATAAGACAATATTTTGGTGGAATTATCACCAGTATTTTTATGTCATATCTAAACGACTATGCCGATCCTTTGACGTGTAAAATGCTCTCAAGAGGTATGACTATAGCATTATGAGTGTTGTGAGTCTAAGGCAAATAGAATTGTCATATGTAATGGGAACCTTACCTCTACTATTGCAGAGCAACAACACTAAAGATTCAAAAGGTAACAACAAGTTATTCTATGACTGTTAACAAGTACTGAAATTTGGTACTCACAAAAATGAGGGTGAATATAAAAGTACTCTTAATGAAGAAATTAGAGTTCGAATTAAGAACTAAGTAAAGTCCTGGTAAGGACTTGGTAAGTCCAAGATAAGGACTTGGTTTAGAACTTTGCCCATATAAATACTTGAAGTGGTGCCGCTTCAGCCAAAGTAAGGAGACAAACTTGGTAAAGTGTTTAATTATGAATTTAGGAGGTAGCACAAGGCCATAATCGGGTGCTAAACTCACGGTGGACAAGTTGTGAAGTTGGTATGATTTATGTGTATAAAGCTTTTTCGTCTTTGTCATTAAGGAATTGTAGTTCAATAGAAATTAATCTAACTATCAATTTCGACAAGGATTTGAATAGTTTATACAAGTAGAAGGTTCAACTTGAAAGAAACCTACTATATGCATAAATCTCATAAAGAACATCAATCACTAACTAAGGAAGGAAGGGGGGGGGGGGGGGGTTGTTACACTACTAAAACAAATGCTGAAAATCGACCAAAAATAATTGATTTTTCCGACCTCATGAGGTCGGTTTTGGAAAAAAAGCGACCTCAAAAGTAGGTCAGGTATGAGCAGGTCACAAATATTTATAGACCTCATGAGGTCAGAAAAAACTGACCTCACGTGGTAGGTAGATGATTCGTCCCAAAAAAAAAATTAACATACCAACCTAATGAGGTCGGTATATTAAATTATTATTTTTTCGCAAAAGTATTAATGACCACGTGAGGTCAATAAATTATATTAGTTTTTGTTTATTTTTAGAAGTTATCGACCTCATGTGATCGGTATGTTGAAATTGTGTTTATTTTTATTTTTTGTGCTACCATGTGGTCGGTTTTGTCCAAAATAATTTTTGTTATTTAACTTTATCGATCACACGTAGTAAGAAAATTAAGTTAATATATATTTTTTCTTAAGTAAACCGACCATATGAGGTCCGTAACTATAAATTTGTAAATAATGATAATCAAGAAGTGACCTCATGAGGTCGATTTTGCAAAATGTAATTTATTTATCGACCTCATGTGGTCTTTCATTAAAATCTGGAAAATGATATGAACATAAGCGACTTCATGAGGTCGGTTTTCTGCAGAAAAATTGGCAACATTTTGCTACTTTCGCAGCTGCCCACCTACCAAAAATCATAAACAATTCTATATTTTTTCAAATCCAGCTCAAAGGCTACCAACAATCTAACAAGCACATATAATAACATGCTACAACTCGCACTACATCAAATTCAACTCGAAACTACTTCAAAGTTGAATCAAAACGTAATTCAAACATTCGCAAAAGACATTAAACTACTTCAACCTTTGCAAACATGCATAAAACATTAAAATAGTCTACATTAAGTATGTCTATAACATTAAACTACTTCAACATTCAAAAACATCCACCAAACACTTTTACATTTTTACAAATCCACCGAAAATTCACGAGTTAGTAAAATACTTAAAATTCAACCATGTTGTTGTGTGTTTGACATGTGCCCCCCCCCCCCCCCCCCCCCCCATCATCATCACCACTAGCGGGCTCATCTACAAGATGAAATTCTTGACCAACCTTTCGATGTCGTGACCTAGATCGAGAATGGGGAGGTTGACCCTGGGAGCTATGAATGTCATTTGGACAAGGGGGAATGCCCCCCCCCCCCCCCCTCCCCGGAAGCAAGTAATGAGTCTAATTAAGCTTTCATACCTGCAAACTGCTCGTCTCTCCGCCTCTCTCTATCTTCCGCGACTTATAGCTACTCATCCCTCCGCCTCTCCCTATCCTCCGCAGCCTGTAACTGCTCGTCCCTCCGCCTATCCTTCGCCTCCGAGGCTTGTAGATGGCTAGATAGCTCAGTGATCTTCTGCTCCATGACCATAAACAGTCGCTTTATCTACCGACTCGGCATCATTGGAAGAACATATGCCTTGCAGGGGCGATTGGAATTTACGAAATGGTTGATTTGACATTCCATAAGTTGTGCCAAACCTAGTGGGGCCACCAACAATCGCAATCCACAATTCATCCTTTTGTTGATGTGTAGGCTCTGTGCCAGGTGGCAAACTACGGCGCACCTCAGCCAGTGATTATTGAAATTGAATATGAAATTAAAAGAACAAGGAAAATCAACTGTTTTAATCAATGCAATTTAGGAGGAATCAATGAAATCTAGAAGGAATTAGTGAGAGGACGTCAATTCAAATCCTGAATTTTCAAATTTAGATGGCAACTAAAAAGTAAGAAACAAAAAGAATGATATTAACACAGTTCACATAAGTTTGTGCTAGTATCATAGACGCATCAAAAGCATAATTGATAAACATTGCACTTAAGTACTCATTCATACAGTACTCTGGTAGCCTAATCACACTCGAAAAGGACATATAACTTAGGCACAATCAGAAGTAGATTACTAGATTTAGTGGCTGCAAGCCAGTGTATTATGTAATATGACACCAACTGTACTGACTAGCGCATAGATTAGAATCCGGGATTTTTTTAATACAAAAAATAACTTTTGAAACCAAACTAATCCTTTAAAAAAAAAAAATCAAAGTAGACTTCATACACAGAATCTGTGCGTGAAGGGACAAAACTGTAACTTCTTCAGTTTGGTCCTTTCACGCACACATTTTGTGCGTGAAAGAGGGAACTTTTTTTTTTCTTTTTTTTTTTAACCTATCAAAATCACGTTTTTCCATACTTTGGGCAAAGATTAGTCATGTTTTAAAACCCCAAATATCATTTTTTTTTATATAGAACTTAATATATTTTTTTGCGTACAATAACTTCGGCTCATTACATCAAGTATACCTAAACGTTTGGATCGTCGTTTTAGGGGTTGTAAAGTGCCCCGAAGTAAGTTTTGTTTGCTTAGAAACTTGTCATCTTTGTTCTTTGGAAATCAAACTCAAAATTAAGCTTTTTTCCGTACTTTGACTGAAGATTAGTCATGTTTCAAAACACCGGAATATAAATATTTTATATAGAACTTCTTATTTTTTTTAGCGTAAAATAATGTCGGCTCATTACATCAAGTATACATATATGTTTGGATCGTCGTTTTAGGGGTTTTAAAGTGCCTCGAAGTAAGTTTGGAAACTTGTTATCGTTAAGTTTTTTTTTTCGTACTTTGACAGAAGATTAGTCACGTTTCAAAACGTCGGAATATAAATCTTTTATATAGAACTTAATATTTTTTTAGCGTACAATAATATCGGCTCATTACATCAAGTATACATATGCCTCTTCATTCACGTAAATAAAAAATAAGGACAGGAGCATAGGTAGAAAACTAGTTGTAAATTGTTGAAACTTTAAATGGTCATAACTTTGCGCTCGGATGTCCGATTTACGCGATTTGTTTTTACCCAGGGGTATTTTTCGAGATCTAGCGGGTCAAACGGCCGTAGGCGGTTTGGGCGGATCGATTTTCCAAAAAGTGCCCATTATCCCATTCAATTTGAATTTTCCCCCAAATTGGTGCACAATTTTCATTCTTCTCTAGTAAAAATCTAATGATAAAAAATCTATTTCGAGATGCTAATCCCGTGGTAATGATGTTTTGAATGTCAATTTCGAGGTTCGAAATTCAATTTATGAAAACGAGTTAGATAGCATTAGTGAACAATATAAAAAATAAAAAGTGTCTACTTCGTTTCATTCACCAATTTGGCTTGGTGGTTTAGCCTCTCTTTTTTACTTACTTCTTTTTATGCCAACAACAAGGGATCAAACCGACAAGTGAGGGATGGCTCAGTGGTTAAGCACCTCCACCCACGACCGGTAGGTCCTGGGTTCGAGTCACACTGGAGGGGAAGTGTGGAAACACTATAAATCCTCCTAAATGGGGTGGGGAAAAAAAAAAAAAAAAAGGGATCAAACCTTGGTGGGAGCATTGAATGAGATATATTATACCTTGGTTGAACCTCTCGTATTGGATGAATTATTTTTTAATATAATATTTTTATTTCAAAACACTTATATCAAAACCCTATAAAATATGACTCTTAGATCTAAAGATAACAAGTTTCCAAGCAAACAAAACTTACTTCGGGGCACTTTATAACCCCTAAAACAACGATCCAAACGTTTAGGTATACTTGATGTAATGAGCCGACGTTATTGTACGCAAAAAAATATATTAAGTTCTATATAAAATATTGATATTTTGGGTTTTTGAAACATGACTAATCTTTGTCAAAAGTATGGAAAAAACGTGATTTTGATAGAATAAAAAAAGAAAAAAAAAGTACCCTCTTTCATGCACAAAATTTGTGCGTGAAAGGACCACACTGAAGAAGTTACAGTTTGGTCCTTTCATGCACAGATTCTATGCATGAAGCCTACTTTAGTTTTTTTTTTTTTAAAGGGTTAGTTTGGTTCCAAAAGTTATTTTTTGGGTTAAAAAAGTTTCGGGTCCCATAGATTACACTCAGGGGCGGACCTATGTTCAATTTAGTGGTGCTCCAGCACCCGTTAAACCCGACGCAGACTAGGTATAGTTATATAAAAAAATATAGAAAAATTTGATATAAAAACTCAAAAAGCACCCTGGAAACCAAAAACACAGCTGGGTTCTTTGATTTCCAGGCGGAACTTTAAAGATTTGGGTGGCTGGGGAACCTGGGCTCGAACCTTTGCTAGAAATTTTATTTTCATTAATTTTAATGAGGCACCCACGACCCTTAAATCCTGGGTCCGCCACTGATTACACTACCAGCATTAGTCTTTCAATACCAAACCATTAAGTCACCATAGATACGTTCTTGAAACCTTGTTACCTCATTGAAAATGATGGAACAACAACACACTTTAGGCCAGTCCTTCATATGTATTTTCTAGGTCAGTAATTCCGTTAGTATGCATACCATACTTAATGACAGTAAAAGGAAATTTTTAGACAGTAAAAGGAACTCATACTCTAAACTAAAAGCAACTTCGCAACAAAGTAATATTTGAAAAAGCAGAATCGCATTCAACTGTTCTATGTACCCAAGATTTACAAAAATTTAAACACTAGTCTATACTAATTTTATGTACTCAAGCTCTACAATTTAATATACAAGCTCTCTGTTTGTGTGCACATTAAAAGTAGCTAGTATTAGCTAATAGTGTGCCTAGACAGATATGTGAATCTGACTGAAAGCAGCAAAAACTTGGCCCTTCTGTATCACTGGTGTTCCCTTTTGTATATCCTTACCCCACCTGTCAGAAAAATTTAATCTTGGACCCATTTAAGCAAAACTTAAACAAGAAATTTGGGATAAGGAACTATTACCCCCGAACTATACCCGAAGTTGCTACGATACACCTTACCTTTTTTTGGGTCCTATTACCCCCCTAAACTTATTTAAAATGGAATAATTACCCCCTTAAACGCTGATGCCCACTCTCATAGGGGAGAGTGACATACACTCACCTTGCCACATGTGTATTTATTTTTTTCAAATTATTTTCAGCTTAAGTGTCAATTTTTAAAAATAAAAAATAAAAAAAACTGAATTTTCTTTTTAAAAAAATGATTTTTAAAAACAGTTTTTTTAAAAAATAAACTGAAAATTTGATTTTTTTTTTGTTGAAACCCATTTTTAAAAAAAGAAAAAAAAAACTGAAAACATGGATTAAAAAACTGAATTTTCTTTAAAAAAAAAGTTTCTAAAACCCTTTTTTTTAAAAAAAATGAAAATTTGATTTTTTTTTTAAAACCCATTTGTGTTTTTTTTTAAAAAAACTGAAAACATGAATTTTTTTAAAATATGAAAAAACGAATTTATTAAAAATATGGAAAACTTGATTATTTTCTTAAAATGTCTTAAAAAATCTTGATTTTCATGATTTCATTTTCTTAGGACACTTTTATTTTTCAAATAAAATCCGGAAAAAGTGTTTTTCTTGTCAAAATGTGAAAAAACTGAATTTTAATAAAATTTTGAAAAAAATAATTATTTTTTTAAAATGTGGAAACCCCGTTTTTTAAAACTAAATGTGGAAAACTAGATTTTTATTTTCATATTTTAAGAAAATACAGATTTTTAAGAAAAAAATTAAGTTTTCCCGTTTTTTATGTTTCTTACTCTCTCAAAGAGAGTGAAACACACTCTACTTGTCACGTCAGCATTTAGGGGGGTAATTATTCTGTTTTAAATAAGTTTAAGGGGGTAATTATTCCGTTTTAAATAAGTTTAAGGGGGTAATTATTCCGTTTTAAATAAATTTAGGGGGTAATAGGGCCTATGGAAAGGTAAGGTGTGTCGTAGCAACTTCGGGTATAGTTCAGGGGGTAATAGTGCCTTATCCCCAAGAAAATTAGCAGATCCTTAAAAAAAATCAAGAAACTCACGTTATGAAAGAATTTCAAGAATGTCGGTATCTTAAATTATTATTTTTAAAATTTTAGATATTATCAACCTCATGAGGTCGGTTTATTAAAAATAATTTATAATCTTTACTTACAAATAAATTTCCGACCTCGTCTAATCGGTATATTCTTTTACGGATTTTTGTATAATATTACCAACCTCATCTGGTCGGTTTATTTATTAAAAAAAATATATGAGACACTTATGTATTATAAATACCTGATTAAAAAGGTACCTATTTCTAAAATGTTTAAATTAAAAGGTGCCTAATCCTAAAAGGGTTCAAGTCTGTTGGTTTGAACAGACACTTATGTATTATAAATACTTGATTATTCCAAAATAAAAGATATATCATATTTGTCTCTCTTTCACTTTCACTATAAATCACAACATTCTGTTTTTGTGCGAAATTCAAGTTAATTGCCGAAACTTGAATTTCATTGGCTTTGCAAATTCTGAAAGAGTTCTGCCACCATCCCTGCAGCAATAAAGTAGGAGCTTAAATTCTTTAAGGACGGAGATTACTCTATCAAAGCCAGATTTCTTCCTCACTTCTGAAACCTATTTTTGTAACAATATTAAGGAATTTAAATTTATCATGTCTTAGATGACTGATATAAGGAGAATTCGGAGTGACATTGGTTTTTGAAAGACAATTGCAATTTGTCGAGAAGAACAATGTAACCCAAATGGCACTGTTTGTACGAACTGGTGATTGGTGGATTGCAGTGAAAACCAAATTTATAACATATTTGTAGAGTAATAACATTGGTGCGGCGAACGCGTAACGCTGCCCATGGAAGAATATTTCTTGCAAAGGTTGGACTTATTGGTTGACTGCAATATTCAGTGACTAAATCTTTGAACTCATTTATCAAGGCCGAGCCACGAAGGTTTCAGTCCATGATTTTTTATTTGGATTAATGATGCCGTGTAGTTGGGAAAGGAGATTATATTGATGGAAGGCAAATCCAACTCCAAGCAATGAATTAAAGAAAGTGATAATAATTTCGGGTTTTACTTTTTTATTTTATTTTATTACTTTATATATTTGGTGTTTCTACCCTTTATGATTTATGAAGTCTAGTTTTTATGATGTTAGCGTAGATGTTTTTTAATGATCTCAAAGTATATTCTATTTTGCGTGTATGAAATTAATTAGTTAATAAACAAATTGGAAGCATGCGTGAATATGTGAATATTATAAATTAGGCTTATAATAATTCTTGAAAATTTATTCTTGAGATCATGAAATAATATGTATATTTTGGATTAGTGAAGATATACGTTGCTTAGTCCGATAGGAACAAAAGGTCAAACTGTTGAAATGCTAAAGGGTTACTAAGGATTAATTGGAAAGCCATTGGAAAGGAAAATTAAAATCCTACTAAGTGATCGAGAAAGTGAAATACTTTTCAATGAAGGAAAATATGATAATATTACATTGATCATTGAGAATGCAGTAAGTCAAAATGATACTACGGTAATTGTGAATAAGAGTGTATTAACTCTGGACAATATGTAGTATGAAACTTGTTTCTTCTTTGGATTAAAAAAAGAGATTGAATCCTCTGTTAAACCTAGGAGGAGTGAAAGACTAACGGAAAATAAAAATTTAAATTCTGATTTTTATTTCTTCTCAAGCAAATTATGTTTTAGTTGAAGGAAGTACAGATAAAGTATTAAATAAAATACTATTGTCTTGAATATGGATGAGGATCAAAAGAAGTGAAGCAATGGCTTCAGGTTGTGCTTCCTGAAAATAAGAAGAAAGTTATTATAAGATCGTTGTATGGATTAAACAAGCTTCAAAAAGTATGAAAATTTGATTAGTAATACATTCAAACCTCTCTATAATTGACATTCGACATTACACCATTTCACTATAATGTGAACCGATTTTTCATGCTATATTTTCCTTTTCTATAACAGCATCCACCTATAACAGCAATGACATTCACTGTAGCGGCACACTCTTTGTAAAATTACCTCTCTATAACAGTCATACTCAAATATTGTGAAATTATATTTTGTAAGAGACACATTATGTATAATAAAAAATATTAAAATATTTATGGTAATCATCATTAATGTCATGGACATAGTAGAGGAGTCAATTGTTAAACCCTTAGATAGCCTTCAAGGGAAAGCTACTAAATTTCCTTTTGTTGAAAGTTTGAACAAAATTCTTCGTCAATTCAAATGTTATATTATCACTAAGATATTGAAATTTACGAAACAACACGATTGTAGAATTCTTACGTCAAACTTGAATAGTAAAATCTCAATTATTTTTAAATGCATATATTCCTTAGATTTTAATTCTATATCGGTATGGTACAACTAGTTATGGGTTTATTAGTAATTTATTAGTCTTTTCAATTTTTAGTTGTGAGATATGAAAATCAATTGAGATTTAAAATTAACAAGTATATTGTTTGCGTTTATACTCCATCCGGATCAAAAAGAGCATCCACTTAGGCATTTGCACACCCCTTAAGAAAATACTAACTCCTAGAGAAAAATAGGAAATTTAACTAAACTACCCCTAATTAAATAGGAATTGTTATTTGATTACATAGTGCTTAATAGGGGTAAATCTGAAAAAATAAGGTTAGTTTTTTTTTATTATTTGATACACTCTTTGTGACTCAAAAGAAAAAGACTAAGTGGACACTCTTTTCCGGAGGGAGTAACATAAAAACTACAGAAAAATAATTGTTTGCTTATTTTGTTTATAACAGCTAAATGAGATCTAAACATTTATACATACATAATAATACGTCACTATAGCAGTCATGAAATTTTCGAGCGAACACTGCCATTATAGAGAGGTTTGACTGTATTATCAAATGGTTTAACATAACAAAGTGGATAAATAGATTTCAAGTTCACAAAGGATAGAATATCGTTATGTTGGTGACTTGCTATAAGAACTAATATGCAAAGCATACATGAAACTAAGATGTTTTGAACTCTCAAGTTAAGATGAAAGATTGGGAGAAGTTGATACTATCTCTTAGGTATCAAAATTAAAAATGTAGTGGGGTTTCATTTTATGTGATTATTACTACATTGAAAAGGTTCCTTCCAAGGTATTTAATCATTTGGGTATTAGAAAATTTATACTTAATTTGATGGTTGATAAATTAATTGAGAACTCAGAAAGATTTATTAGTCAATAAGACTATGCTAGTATATTGGTAATTTAATTGCACTAGATTTTGCCTTTGCTATTCGTAAATATCGAATATGCTCATAATCCTAGAAGTGAGCATTGGAGAAGTATCATAAGGATACTTAGATATCTTAAAAGGACAAAATCTTTCCCTTATTTTTAAACATATTTTTCAATATTGAAGGATATTGTTGTCACGCCCCAAATCTGGAGCGGCGTGACCGGCACTTGGTGCCAAACTAGGCCCGAGCGAATCACTCTAAATCTAAAACTCTGCTAAGGCCTACCTACACACAGACAATACCAACAAGCCGGCGAGGCCGTAATCTGGATATATATATATATATATATATATATATATATATATATATATTAATGCTAACTATCTCGTCTAAACTGGGCACACACACACCCAAAATATATATATATACACAACTGAGCAAGCCGACGAGGCTGCTATGTAAGTTGAACAACAAAACTAAGAGCCAACACGGCTACATAACATCCCGACTACATACGACTGTCTACAGATCTCTAGGGAACACGAGCTGCAGAAAGGAAAGGACAAGGCCCCGTCACACCCATATATATACATGTCAAAATAGCATACCAAAAAGGAATGCAGCTTTGAACCAAGTGGAGCGCACTGACTGCTGAGTGGAAGGCCTACTGAGCTGGATCGTCTATCTAGCTACCTGAACCTGCGGGCATGAACACAGTGCCCCCAAGCAAAAGGGACGTCAGTACGAAACAATGTACTGAGTATGTAAAGCAACAGATAACTGAAACTGAACTGAAAATGTAATAATTTGGAGGCCAAAAAAAAATGCTCTGAATATCTCACTTGACCTATCTCATATGAAATGAAATATAATACTATTATATATCTCACTGACCAAGTGGCCAGACAACTAAAAAATTCTCACTGACCCGTCGACCAGAAAATCTATCTCACTGACCCGTCGGCCAGGCATTCTGTCTCCCTGACCCGTAGGCCAGGCACTCTGTCTCACTGACCCGTAGGCCAGGCTAAAGAAAATATCTCACTGACCAAGTGGCTAGGCTAAAGAAATTGTCTCATTGACTAAGTGGCCAGGCTAAAGAAAATGGCTCACTGACTAAATGGCCAGGCTAAATAAAATGTATATAAATGTATATCATGCATGTGCTGAAAAATACCAACTCTATAACATGTCTCTTCTGTTTCTCTATGAACTCAAGGACATAGCAAGGAGATATGGCCCCTCAGAAAGAATAACAGAACACTCAGAAGTCTAGCAACAATATGATAAGCTCTACTTAGGTAAATCTCTAGTCACAAGGTTCATTACACTCTTACCATATATGGAATCATGCCAAGAAAAGAAGGAACAACCTTAACATACCTTTTCGGTCTCCTTAAATACCTAACGCTTGTCCTCCCAAGCTCGTATATCTATATTCAGGAAAATTCATACTATTGTTAGGCTTGTCGTCATATGCTTATCTTAAGTCATCAAATTAAACCCCTTTAGAATCTACCGAAATTCGGGCAGCATCTCCGCTATATCTTCTACTCCTTCCAATCTTCAAAAAAACTCCCAAAACACAATAAAACATCAACAATTCCATAATCAAAAGATTACATTCAAACTATACTCAATTTAATCCCAAAACTTCTTTCCATAATCAATCCATAACAACAACTTCATACAACCCCTTATACACTCGTATACGACAATTCCTTAACATAATTATTATCCCTCATAACAAGATTATGCTAACATACTAATAATTATAACTCAAGTTAATTCACAACTCAAAATATCATCAAGTACATATTGGAACTTTTCCTCCAATTTTCTTCTTCTCAAATCTTAACATAATTACTAAACAAACTCATAAACATGAAACCAAGATGAAATCTTACCTCAAAATTCAAGAACACTTCAATTCCATGGTTACTCCACCTTAACAATACTCACCCAAACATCTTCAAGAAGAGGAGACAAGTGTAGACCTCACTTGAAACCCTTAACCACTTTAATCTTCACTTTGATCCTTGGTTTAGGCTTAAAAATATGTTGGAATATTTTTGGAGAGGTTTCTAGGACTTGGGGTTATGTTAAAAATGAAATAAAAAGACCCAAAATTGTCATATAGACTTGTAGGAATATATATGCATGTTGTGGAAGTTGGGGAAATGTTCTTGTAACACCTCGTACCTTTAACGTAAGCTTTAACCATGATCCTAGACTTGAAAAATTAGATAAAGAATGTGCGAATTGGAATTTTCCTGTTCAATTGTGAGGTAGTGGTTTACGCCCATGAACAGCGGACGTATTTCAGTTTACGGGCCGTAAACCAAGTCGTAAACTGAAACCAAGAATTTCTGAACATTCTGGAATTTGGCATTTTGATGTCACATGGTTAAATACGGACCGTATTTCTATTTACGGCCCGTATTTCAAAACTTATTTGGAATTTGGGAAAACTTCCTTGATGAAAGTTGTAGAGCTTTGAAATACCTTTCCAACGCTATATTATGGGGGTCAAACGGACATCTGTGCAAAACGTTATGGCCATTTTACTGAAGAGAGGCAGTGCAGTCTGTATTGCAAAATACGGACCGTATTTCAGTTTACGACCCGTAAACTGAAATACGGCCAGCACTGTGTTGGACGTAAACTGCAATTTCCCAGGACAGTATATATTCGTCCATACCAGTTCAAGTCATTATTTTTCATTCCTTCAAGCCCTAGAACGACTTCCTACCCTCTTCCATCATCAAGAACACCAAGGTAAGCCTATCCTAATTATTCCAACTCAATTCTAATACCTATCCTTGTAATCTAAACAAGAAATTATCATTCTAAAATTAGGTTTTTCAAGAAAACCCATCTCTAAGGTTCAAGAATTCAAGATTTTGAAAATCTTCTTCAAAGCTCAAGTCTTTAATTCAAGTTTTGGAGCAATTAAGGTATGTAGAACTTCCATCCACATGTGGGAATCTCTACGTTCTTCCCCATGCTCCGTTTCTTGATATCCATGAAGTTCAAACCCTAGGGCATTAAACCCAACATATTGGTAGCCCATATTTATGTATTTATGTACATGAATTTTGTTTCTATATTCGTTATTGTATTCCTAATCTTCCATTACGGTTATTAGGAACCCTATCTTAATCCATGAATCATGAATTCTTCCTCATGTGTTCTCATTATATTTATATGAAACTTTATGATTTTATGTAGCAAGTTACAAGCATGTTTTCAAGTCAATTATATATATATAATTATGAACTATTGTCATTATTCATGAATCAAGAATATGTTTGCAAGATTATGACAAGTTATCTCATAAAACCATATTACAAGATATTTCATGAAACCATGTTACAAGTTATTTCGTGAAATCATGATTACAAGTTATTTCACGAAAATCATGAACTTCTTAGCCAACTATATCATGTTCATGTTTTTGGGAATTGCTTAGTCAACCGAGAAGGCTCAGATAGCCTGAAACTACGTTGCCACCGTAGGATAAGGGTTGTCAGCAAGGAGACAAGACAACACCTTCATTATGCAGTTTGGATCCTTACATGCTTATTATTACTTAAATCTCATATCCCTGGCAAGATTGTGAGTGTTCTGCTGGTAGTACGCAAGTACCAGACCATGTTGTCGGTTATACTATAGCATTCCCCACGTTACAAGTAGTTTTACATACAAGTATTTCTATTGATTATTGTTTTAAGACTTCACTCACGTTTCATGTTCATGTTCAAGTTACATTCAGTTTCAGTTCATATCCTATATCTATGTTGTGTCATGTTCTTCATTTCAGCAGGTTTTACATACTAGTACTATTCACCATGTACTAACGTCCCTTTTGCCCGGGGCCTGCACTTCATGGTGCAGATACCGGTTTTCAGGAGCATACATCTGCGCAGTAGGATCACTTCAGATATCAACTTATTGGTGAGCCCCACTTCTCTCGGGGTTCAACATGGAGTCTGCATTAGTATTCAGTTTATGATAGTCCAGGGCCATGTCCTGGTAGTTAGTAT
The DNA here is from genome assembly GCF_019175385.1 of Lycium barbarum. Taxonomy (NCBI): domain Eukaryota; kingdom Viridiplantae; phylum Streptophyta; class Magnoliopsida; order Solanales; family Solanaceae; genus Lycium; species Lycium barbarum. The sequence goes on along the minus strand of NC_083342.1, from coordinate 109,416,714 downwards.
TCAGACATGTTTTAGAGGTTTCATAGACATATGTTAGTTCACGGAGTCAGTTATGCTTTTTTGTTTGCAAACTATTGTGTTTCCATGATATTTCATGCTATGAGATAATTTCAAGACTTTATTCCGCAAATTACATTTTCATGATTTATTTAAATTGCATCATATAGATTATATTGTTTTGATGCCCATGTTGACAAGCAAGCCATGAGGTTCGCTCGGACACATGCAAGCAAGGCCCGAGTGTCGTGTTACGCCCAGGCCATGGTTCGGGGCGTGACAGTTCTAGAGGATTTGGGATATGTTTAGGGGGGTTTAGATGAAGAAATAAGGGGTAAACCCCCTTTTATAGTACTCTAGAGTCAGTTGGCACCAACCTAGAGCTTTTTACGCACTGTAGCGCGCGTGTCGTGCACTGTAGCTGCGCGTTTCTGCTCTGCTAGCTTGACTTGTAACGTCCATAATTCTCTACTTCGATGTTGTATCAATGAGTGGTTTGTTGCGTTGGAAACTAGACTTCATGAACTTCGATTCACACTTTTGCTTTACTTTAAAACTCCTCATATACTAATAGATATTCTTTCCCCAATTTGCCTCATACTTTGTTGTTCAAAGTAACGCTCATCTTTTTCCAAAGTCATACTAACTCAACTCCTTCCACTCAATTCCTGATAGGACCTTCTGGAATTCCTCATACACATCCTTTACTTCATAAAACATACTTGATAATGCTTCATCCCATATACTCCAAAGTTGCTTTACTTTGCCATAGTTCAACATACTTACGCTCAAATTTGATCAGTGCTTTTCCGCAAGTATGGGGTGTAACATCCTTCCCCCCTTAAAAATATTCGTCCTCGAATGTTGTACCTTGCGAGCTTATGATGTTATCATTGATTTCTAGAAATGGTTGTCTTTCCATAGACTCTGATCTTCATATTCCTATACTAGGGGCTTATCAGTCTTTTCTTATATTCTCCTAACTCTTTGTCGAACTCATCTATTAGTTTCATATACTCACGTATGTAACCGGTGGTCAGCTGTTATCCAACTATCGTCCCGTTCTCATTAAGGTAGTCTTGGCTTATGATCGCTACGACTCTCTGCCTATCTTGCGAGTATTCTTAATTATGTATCCTTTTGACTTGCTCTTTATTTCTCTGCTAGTAGACAACTCTCTTGTTCAGATGTAGCACCTTTCCTTGCTTGCTTATCTGGATGTTAGTTTGAGTTATCCGTCTAGTGCGAATTGATCCTATATACATACAATATCATCTCTTTCTAACTTTCTTAGTCGGATTCCTTACTAGTTCCACGGGCAAATTTTCATCATGGTTCCGCCTGTAGTAGCACTGAATAATCTACAATAGTATTTTCCTGCTAACGTCTTATTATCCTCGGTGATTATGGTTTCTCGGGTTCTCTATCTCATGCACACTTACTTACGACTTCCTTTTAATGCGAGTATGCTTCCCTCCTTAAATCCTTGGCTCTCTTATTCCAGTGACTAATTGAGACTTAAACTAACCTCCATTCTTCTTCGGCTCTTTATCGTCGTCTTTGTACCATTCTATTGGCCATTTCATCACGACAGTTTTTTATATGGCTCTATGTCATACACTCTCACAAACGATATAACCGGTGACTTGGAATTTTACAACTTACGAGGTACTTTCTAATCTCATGTAGTACTGTTGTCTTGCTATTCATAGGCACCCTATCTTCCTTTCCTTTGAATATTATTGAACTTCCTAGAATTTTTCCTCTTTTTAAAACTTTCATCTCTTCTTGTGCTAAAATTCTTTTTAGCAATTCTGACTATCTCTTATACTTATCCCTGGTCATCTTGCGGGCCTTTTTTGCTCCTCCTGCTACCTATTGGGATACGTTACTGCATATTTAGTTGTAATCAAAATTTCTCTGGTGCAAGCGATTCGAATCATAGCACGGAAACACAATGTATTCCATTGACGAAACTTATTTTCTTTGATTCGCTAGACCTTCCCCCTCTTGTCACACTTCCTCTTCCATATTTGCCCCATGATATACTTGCATCTAATTCATTCTCACTTTTCTTTAGCACATTCTTGATATATCGTTTCATGTCTAATTTTGGCTCCTTCAGTCCAGTACATTTCCCTCTTTTGAGCTTGGGAATATTGTAGCTCATCTTAGAAGTGAATTTGTTCTTCCTCCCTTTTATAGGATGTTCTCATATACCAGTAACATTCGAGTATTAACCGTCTTTGGTAGTCCTCTGGTCTACCCTAACGGTTCTTCAACTCCTCTACTCCATATAATGCTGGAGTTCCTTTCATCGCATGTTTAAATGATTTCCTTTTTGCTATCCGAGTTCTTATATCAAGTCAAAATGTTTATACATACCGGATACAATTTAAACGCTTTCTTTATTGGTTACTTCTTTCTTCCATGACTAACAGTCCCCTAGGCTAATGAATCAATGGTGACATCGAAATATATTAGGCTTCTTACAAAGTGTCCGAATACATAACGCTCCTTCAGCTATAGTTTTCCTCCCCTGCTACCTTTTCACTAATATTCTTGAGATTCTTCTTGCTCCTCTTCTCCTGACATCCTAATCTTCTTACTCTTATGTATACAGATTTCTTTTTTTCTCTGATATCAATCTGCCCTATAGCACTTGCTACCTTAACTTCGATACTCAGCTCAATTAATACCTTTAACATATCGTAAGATCGATCATAAGGGCACACCTAATGCTTAATGGGGCCACACATAACTTATCATTTACATTGCTTATCAATACTTCACCTACAAAATATCCCAATACTATTTAAGATTGCCCTGAATCTATGGCTTTAATACATCTCCCCTCTCTTTTTGTGTAGCTAGCCAGACTCATACCTTGCGATTATTTCGAAATTCTAATCGTAAAGCTCACATGCTCTTAATTCCCTTGGGCTATTCTGGTTTCTCATATTCCTTTTTTTTCGTATGTCTAAATCTTTAAGTCTTCCTAGCATCTCTTTCTACATCCTAACTGTAAACCCTGACAATATAACTTTACTTAAAAATCTTTACTCGTACTTGTACCCTGTCTCTTTGTCTAAAATAATCAACCTCACATCCTTTACTTTCCTGCAGCAGGCGAATCGATCCTTGCGATATTTTATCTTCACTTGTACACCTACTCTCTTTTCTTCTTACACGTAAACCGACATCGCACCTAATTTCCCTATCGTCAAATAACCTTCACAACACCCGTCTGAAAAAAAAAAATTGAGGTGAAGCCTTCTTATAAGGATTAGTTAGGAATACACCACATATTCCTAAGGTTGATACAATCTCTACTTCCTTCGTCGGCCAAGCAATATCACATTTAGAATTTATATAAACAATCATAATTGCAATCCAACTTACCTAACTATTTCTCATTCTTGAGTTCAAGGTCGTCATTAATACCCGAAGTAACTTGGCCATAATGATTCTCAGAATAGTACCACCTATCAAATACTCAGAATCCTCTTCAAGTCGAATGACTGGTGACTTCTAAATCCCAATGTAAACTCACTTCGTATAGAAGAGTCGGATAAAATGAGTCTGTGTGCCTGTCATTAACCCGTCCTGATCTTATATATATATATATATATATATAAACTTCTAGAGTAAAACTTTTCCCTACTCGTTAACTTCCTTTCCCACATCAATATCTCTTTGTTATCTCTTACTCACCAATCTATAAATAGTAATACTGCATTTGAATTCTTAATGTCAACTTTCCTTATATCTTCAATAAATCTCAATTTTCCGAAGTCGCGAATGCATCTCATTCCAGTTCCTTTAATTACTAATTGTTTTTCCACTCTACGGTTCTTCCCTTAAATTAAATTAAAATCATTCTAAAAGTTCTGTTTAAAAGCGTCTCATAATTGTTCATTCAATCATGACTTACCAAACATCCGGTTGTCACATATTCCCTTCATTCTTTCTCTATAGCATAGACATTCAAACAATTTAATTTGTAAAAATTTTGGCAGAGTTTCCTCTATACTTCTCACTACCTCATTCCTGCACACAGCCCAGAGAACACATCTGATGCCTCACAGGATGATCACAAATACCCGTAACATCTAGCTCAAGTTCTTATATCAAAGTCATTCAATATCAATAAGGCAGGAAACATACCTTTCAGAGTATCAACTTCAATTCTCATCAATTACCTCATAGCGGCATAATCAACTACTTATCCACAATCAAAACATTTAGGGTTAGAATCAGGGACATCACATTATATAATTTAGCTCTACGGCACGATCTAAGATGGGAAGAAAGGGACAATGGTTCCTAAATGCCCTGCAGCCTTTTGTTTATAATTGTGGCGCACTTCACATCCATAAACAAGACTCTACTAGACATGGTCTGTAGACAACCTTAGGAAATAACTATTCTGATACCAAGTTTGTCACGCCCCAAATCTGGAGCGGCGTGACCGGCACTCGATGCCAAACTAGGCCCGAGCAAACCACTCTAAATCTAAAACTATGCTAAGGCCTACCTGCATATAGACAATACCAACAAGCCGGCGAGGCCGTTATCTCATCTGAACTGGGCACACACACACCCAAAATATATATACACAACTCAGCAAGCCGACGAGGCTGCTATGTAAGCTGAACAACAAAAATGAGAGCCAACACGGCTACATAACATCCCAACTGCATACAACTGTCTACAGACATCTAAGGAACACGAGTTGTAAAAAGGACAGGACAAGGCCCCGTCACACCCATATATATACATGTCAAAATAGCATACCAAAAAAAAAACTGAAGCTCCGAACCAAGTGGAGCTCACTGACTGCAGCTGCGGGCATGAACGCAGTGCCCCCAAGCAAAAGGAAAGTCAGTACAAAACAATGTACCGAGTATGTAAAGCAACAGATAACTGAAAATGTAATAATTTGGAGGCAAAAAAAAAAAAGCTCTGAATATCTCACCTGACCTGTCTCATATGAAATGCAATATAATACTATTATATATCTCAATGACCAAGTGGCTAGGCAACTGAAAAATTCTAACTGACCCGTCGGTTAGGCATTCGGTCTCATTGACCCGTAGGCCAGGCATCTGTCTCACTGACCCGTAGGCCAGGCTAAAGAAAATGTCTCACTGACCAAGTGGCAAGGCTAAATAAAATGTGTATATATATATATATATATATATATATGTATGTATATCATGCATGTGCTGAAAAATACCGACTTTGTAACATGTCTCTTCTTTCTCTCTATGAACTCAAGGACATAGGAAAGAGATATGGCCCCTCAGAAAGAATAACAGAACACTCAAAAGTCAGGCAACAATATGACAAGCTCTTCTTATACAAATCTCTAGTCACAAGGTTCATTACACTCTTACCATATATGGAATCAAGCCAAGAAAAGAAGAAACAACCTTAACATACCTTTTCGGTCTCCTTAACTACCTAACGTTTGTCCTCCCAAGCTCGTATATCTACATTCAAAAAAATTCATACTACTGTTAGGTTTGTCGTCTTATGCTTATTTTAAGTCATCAAATTAAACCCCTTTAGAATCTACCGAAACTCGGGCATCATCTCCCCTATATCTTCTACTCCTTCCAATCTTCGAAACAACTCCCAAAACACAATAAAACATCAACAATTCCATAATCAAAAGATTACATTCAAACTATACTCAATTTAATCCCAAAACTTCTTTCCATAATCAATCCATAACAACAACTTCATACAACCCCTTATACACTCGTATACGACAATTCCTTAACATAATTATTATCCCTCATAACAAGATTATGCTAACATACTAATAATTATAACTCAAGTTAATTCACAACTCAAAATATCATCAAATACATATTGGAACTTTCCCTCCAATTTTCTTCTTCTGAAATCTTAACATAATTACCAAACAAACTCATAAACATGAAACCAAGATGAAATCTTACCTCAAAATTCAAGAACACTTCAATTCCATGGTTACTCCACCTTAAAAATACTCACCCAAACATCTTCAAGAAGAGGAGATAAGTGTAGACCTCACTCTAAACCCTTAACCACTTTAATCTTCACTTTGATCCTTGGTTTCGGCTTAAAAATATGTTGGAATATTTTTGGAGAGGTTTCTAGGACTTGGGGTTATGTTAAAAATAAAATAAAAATGACCCAAAATTGTCATATAGACTTGTAGGAATATATGTGCATTTTGTGGAAGTTGGCGGAATGTTCTATAGGACTTGGGATATGTTTAGGGGGGTTTGGATGAAGAAATAAGGGTAACCCCCCTTTTATAGTGCTCTAGAGTCTGTTGGCACCAACCTAGAGCTTTCCGCGCACTGTAGCGCGCGTGTCACGCGCTGTAGCTGTGCGTTTGTGCTCTGCCAGCCTGACTTGTAACGTTCATGATTCTCTACTCCGATGTCGACGAGCGGTTTGTTGCGTTGGAAACTAGACTTCATGAACTTCAATAGGCTTTTGCTTTACTTCAAAACTCCTCATATACTAAAAGATATTCTTTCCCCAAGTTGGCTCATACTTTGTTGTTCAAAGTAACGCTCATCTTTTTCCAAAGTCATACTAACTCAACTCCTTCCACTCAATTCCTTATAGGACCTTCCGGAATTTCTCATACGCATCCTTTACGTCATAAAATATACTTAATAATGCTTCGTCCCTTATACTCCAAAGTTGTTTTACTTAGCCATCGTTCAACATACTTACGCTCAAATTTGATCAGTGCTTCTCCGCAAGTATAGGGTGTAACAATTGTGATGCTAGTAGGATAATTAGTGTAAATGATAATAGGTTAACGTTTGAGCGGATACTATGGTGGATGGAGAAGTAGTTTCATGAGCTTCAAAGAAACAGATTTGGGTTACTTATTTCTTTATGATATTTGAATTTATACATGCGGGAAGAGAGACAAAAGGGCTAGAAAATTTATTATAAAGTTGTGGCCACAACAGAAGCCAATTATTCTCTTTGCATTGTGATAGTGAAGCAATTATGTCTAAGGAATTTAGCAAAAATGGAAAATCTAGACATATTGCTTGAATCATGTATAAGACAATATTTTGGTGGAATTATCACCAGTATTTTTATGTCATGTCTAAACGACTATGCCGATCCTTTGACATGTAAAATGCTCTCACGAGGTATGACTATAACATTATAAGTGTTGTGAGTCTAAGGCAAATAGAATTGTTACATGTAATGGGAACCTTACCTCTACTATTGCTCTGTAACAATACTAAAGATTCAAAAGGTAATAACAAGTTATTCTATGACTGTTAACAAGTACTGAAATTTGGTACTCACAAAAATGAGGGTGAATATAAAAGTACTCTTAATGAAGAAATCAGAGTTCGAATTAAGAACTAAGTAAAGTCCTGGGTAAGGACTTGGTAAGTCCAAGATAAGGACTTGGTTTAGAACTTTGCCCATATAAATACTTGAAGTGGTGCCGCTTCGGCCAAAGTAGGGAGACAAACTTGGTAAAGTGTTTAATTATGAATTCAGGAGGTTTAAATTCCTTAAGGACAAAATTACTCTATCAAAACTAAGATTATTTCTTCCTCACTTCTGAAACCTATTTTTCTAATCGATGGGAAGCAAAAAATGCACTAAATAGAGCATCGAACATTGTTATTAAAGATAAAACTTATGTTTCTTTCACCATCCCATTTGCTTGGTTGAAAAGCAAATCGAAGTGGCTGTAGTCTTGTAGATTCATGTGATGTATGTTTACATCAAAAAATTGCGTGGATTGTCCTTCATGTGGACTAGTCTTTAATTTTTGTCTCTTAAATTGTTGGTCTTTAGTTTTTGTCCCTACTTCTCATTTAATAAAAATTTATAAGTAAAAGTACTTTTATGTGCCGTCTATGAAACCAGAGATTCGGGTTTGAATACCAGCAGAGTAAAAAAAAAAAATCGCTAGACAGGATTTTCATAGAAATTATGCCTACTCGGGGTAAAGTTATGCCTTAAGACATAACTTCTACATAGAAACTAGGGAAAAGGACACTGTGTGTCCAATGGCCCAAAGCAATGTCACATTTGGCCAATATTTGGGCTTAATACCCTCAGGAGTCCGCTCGGCCCAAAATAATGCCAAAAAGTGGCCGGTCGGCCCAAAATAATGCCAAAGTTGGCCGGCCCAACAGCCTAGGCGCTAAAAAAAAAGACTTTTTGTGGCGATTAAGTCGCCACTAAAGGGCTGCTACAGAATATATACATATGTTGGAATTATATATACACTTTATACACAAGAATGATACAGTTTATTTACATATGCTGAAATTAATCATATATTTATTATACATAAATTATACGTTAATTATACATTTATTATACTCATGTTATACAATAATGATATGATATTTTTTTGTACATATACAATAGTGATACATATTATATACCACAATGATACAGTTTCTATAATATATTTTTTATACGTATGGTACACTTTTTATACAAGATTGATACAGTTTATATACACATGCTGGAATTATATGTACACTTTCTATACAAAAATGATACATATTATATACAAAAATGATACAGTACAATTTTCTATTTTATACAGGGCAGTTGAACTGTGCTGATACACATTATATACACAAATGATACATATTATATACAAAAACGATACACACCTTAGTGATTCATATTTTATACAGTTTCTATACATTACAGATAGGTACTGATACATATTTTATACACAAATGACACATATTATATATAAAAATCGCCTCAAATATTTTTGTGTTTGGGTTTTTATTTGAAAATTATCTTATTTAAGTTTTGGCTAATGGATGAGATTAGTTTAGTGGGTACAATTTGAGTTTAGAAGAACTTTGGTCACCAGGTGGAATTAGTTTCACTCGACCGGCCATATATGTCCTTTCCCTTAGAAACTATGCCTTGAGGCATAACTTTACCCAAATAGGCATATTTTGCTATGAAACCTTGTCTTGCTTTATTATTTTTAACTCTGCTGGGATACTACAGAAGGCATAACTTTACCCGGATAGGTACAAATTGCCATGAAATCTTGCCTTGCGAATTATTATTTTTTGGACTCTACTAGGGTTCGAACCAAAAATATTAGGGTATTTTCAATTTTCTTTTAGCCGAAAGGTAAAAATTAAAGACCAACAATTTGAGGGGAAAAAAATTAACGAGCATCCCAAAATAAGGACATTCGAGCAAATTGGCAGTGTTACATTGCATGACAATTTGGGCCAAAAGATCCTGGGCATTCTTGATCTGGTATATATTTTGTTAATTTAAGTAAAATTTTCACAAACAGCTATCTTTTAGCTCTTTCTAACAACCTATAACTATATGTTCTATATTTACAATTCGTAGCCGGAGGACCTATATTTAGCTAGTAGATGCGTCGACTTAAATATAGGATAAATATAACGGCAATACACACGCTGAAAAAACTGAAAGTGCTATATTTATGGAAACAAAATCTATTCTAATTTAAATTAAAATCAGTTTTTAATGTTCCCTGATTCATGCAAATATCCTCCATAGCATATCTGATCTCATATGTCATTCAAACAGCTAACAAATTCAAAAAAAATTGAATTCAAAAAGTAATTCATATTTTTAACCAAAAAAAAAAATGTTCAAAAACTAGTTCATCAAAAAACTTTGAAAAATAACAATATCAAACCAGTGAACAGAGCTCGTTTTAAACGACGAATATATATTTGAATTCATCTGTTGAAATATCGAATTCAAGTTGAGTTCATAATTGAGGTAACAACGTTTTCACTGCAACTTTTTTATTTTTTTTAATTTTCCTGAAATTTTAAAAAATATATCTGAAATATAGTCAACAGAATCCAGAATAAGTAATATTGAACATAATAATCAAAAATACAATTAAAATATAGCCAAAATATAGTCATAATTGAGTTCATAATTGAGGTCAACGTTTCACTACAACTTTTTTATTTTTCTGAAATTTTTCTAAATATAGTCAAAATATACAAAAAATATATCTGAAATATAGTCAACAGAAACCAAAATAAGTAATATTGAACAGAATAATCAAAATACAATTAAAAAGATAGCCAAATATATATATATATATATGAAAAACAACTATTAAAATATCAATCCAAAACATTAGGAATTGAAAATTCAGGTTCTATACCACTAGTCCTCATCGGAGTAGAAGTTTTCTTAGCCATTTCACTTGAATCTAACAAAAAACAACCAAGAACAAACAGTGATAATTAATTATTTAGAGTTGCATTGCTGATTCAAATGAAAAAAAAAACGAAAATATAAGTTAAATACACGGTGAAACGTAAAAATCAGTATAGAATCTTACCTTTTTTTGGGAATTAGATTTGAATTATGAGTGAAATTAATGAGTAGTTAATTAGAGATAAACAAGGAAGTTGAACTATTGTAAAACTGATTTGAAATTGGAGGAAATTAAGGGATATTGGGCATAATGGTGTGTATTTAGGGGGATAGGAGAGAGGGACGGGTTTTTTGGCTTAAATTTAGGGGTGTGGGAAGTTATCAAATGAGTGGTAAAAAAGTGGTAGCTATAGGAAGTAAATATGTTATATTTTAGCTATTAAATATAATTATTGTAAAGTTTAATTATGTTTCATAAATAGATAATAATGTAAGTTATGCCAAGTAAATTTTACTTAATTTAAGCCGCTAAAACTCTTGTACTTCATGAATATTTTTACTCTAATGAAATAGTTTAGTACTTGTTCGACTTTTTAGGCAATGCTTGCAATATTAAATTAAAACATTAAGCCGATAAAACAATGTGCTTCATGAGACATATATTTATTTTAATCATCACATAAATGCTTTTGTTACCATCTATTTCAAGAATGACAGTTAATTTTACGTGTCAAATCATATCGTTCATCACAAGAAAAAGATATTAATATTGTAAGAAATCTTGATAATGCGACAAATGTAACTTAATGCTAAACACACGTACAGAAATGCCAACAGCTCTTTTGACAATAAAAATAATATAATTGGTAAAATTTAATATTTAGTAATAACTTAATTTTATTATTGGCATATATAATGAATCTTTTTAAAATAATTTTTATTTTTGTTGCCATAGTATTAACTGTTGTTACAAAAAATACTTTTGGCAACAATAAAAAAGTTGTTGCACGTTGTAACAGCCATTGGGAAAATATGGAACAGTACTATAAGCCACCATAATTAATAATTTAAAATATTTAAACGACATATAAAAAAAATTACGATCAAAGAACAACTCTTGAAAAGCGAAAAGTGTCAAATAAATTTAATGAATGGAGTAATATTTTTAAAACGGTTTATAAAAAAGGAACACGACAGATAATTTGAAATGGAATGTCCAGTAATTAAAAAACAGAAAAAGAAAATTAGTATAGTAGAGATCAATATTACGTCAAATACAGGGACTAAAATAAGCATCCTATCATCCTAGTACAACGGGATCGGGCATTGAAATGCGTTAATATAACTTACAGACAAAAGTGCAAAACGGCACACACCAAACACGTTACCCAAGTTTGACTATTATCCTAGGCACACACAGGCGGAAATTTAGAGGCAACCTAAATTTCTTCATTCTGGTTTGTTGATTCTTAATCTTGTCCTAATCTCACTTCTTTTTAATGTTTCTGCCCTTCAAGTACAATTTTTGTGTTTAATTTTTATCTTCCCATTTGATAGATTGTATATCGGTGATCGGTAACGATGACTAAAGTTCATGCTTTTAGTGAAGTGTCGGTTCACAACAAGAAAGATGATTGCTGGCTTGTTATCTCTGGAAAGGCAAGTTTGTTCTTAGCATCTATAACTATAATTCTATTTGTTTATTCTTTTTAGCAAGTTTCTGATTTATTCATTTGCTGGATTACATAAATGTTAACTTTTTTTTGGGGGGTGACTACAGTTTTTATCAGTTTCGTTGCCGTTATTTTCCTATCTATCCTGCTTTGGTTACGCTTATTTTGAGCCGGGGTCTATTGGAATTCGGAAACAGCGTCTTTGCCCCACAAAGGTAGGCTGTAGAGTTAAGGTGAGCGTAAATCTTACCCTCCCTAGACCCCACTACTGGGTATGTTATTATTTTTGTTTGTTGTTGTATAAGTTGTGGAGTAAAACCATTTCAACTCCAAGTACTCTTTATAACTAGAAGGATGCAACTTCTAGTTTAGGCTTTCTTGGGGTCATATCTTGGGGAATTGATGCTCATAAATAGATCAATCAATCACAACTAGGTTTCAATTTCAAAGTAATTTTTTTTTTATCACTATACAAACCTTGATCATATATCGGCCCGAGGAATAATCAGATGCGGATCCGGTATTTGAAGTTTATGGGTCCCTACAACGTCCTCAAGTTAATACCTAATTGTAATTGGGTTCATTGTCAGATTCTTATAGATATTTCAGTACAACAACAACATACCCAGTGAAAGCCCACACAACTTATAGATATTTTAGTGTATTTCTTAATACATATACAAGGTCTGAGCAAAAGCTACTGGGTTCTTGTGAAAACATAGCTTGTGCTCTAGATCTGCCGCTGCCTGAGTATAACAACTGCTAAAGTATCAGTTGCGATTAGTATTGCGTATATAGATACTGTGTTTTTATAGTGTTTTGTTGTTAGCTAAGTCCACCCTGATTCTTATAGACTAAAGGTCATATGAAATGACTTTTCGTCATGGCATTCCCTTATTCATTTCTTGTACCATAATTATATCGCCATTTTGTCTGTTGAAATGATCAGTATATCTACCAACATGACATGTCCGTTCAGTCTTCCTATAAAGATTTGTTGGTAATTTGAAAACCCTTTCAACAAAGTATCCATAATGTCTTTAATTTAAATTACAGTTTCCTCATCTAGTTCTATTTGTGGAATATATGCGTTAATGCTTTCAATTGTGTTTCCCTTACCAGTCTTAACTAGGTAGCCTATCACCATTTTTCTTCTACAACCTTATTCTTTTATGGTTTTTACAATGATTGTGGTCTCCTCCTAATTTTTTTTAATCTATCCCGCACTGTCACTATTTATAGCATATACTATTATCAATCTCTTTAGCCTTTTACTCTCCCTGGCTTGTGTGTATCCTGGAACTGATTAGTTGACAATCCAAATGATTACACAGAGTCTGCAAACTTTAGATCAGATTTGGTTTGGCGAAGGAGGTGGGATGAGGAGGCATCATCCTCATCCTATCATGTTTTTGAATACAAAGGGCAAATCCATTATTTATTAAGTTTCGAGACTAGAAACAGTGGGATTTCTAGGTTATCAAAATGAAACGCCCACCAAATAGATGTTGTTCAAGAAAATCTAGGATATAATCATGAACTTACTAAACATATGTCTAGTAAAGAATACATTGTATAATATAGTTCACTTCCTATAGTTCAATTCGACATTACCCAGGTAATTATTTATAAAAATTATCTCTTTCCAGAAATACAAAATGATTCTTGAAACTTGGTACTAAGCATATGTCTAGTAAAGAAATACATTGTATAATATAGTTCACTTCCTATAGTTCAATTCGACATTACCCAGGTAATTATTTATAAAAATTATCTCTTTCCAGAAATACAAAATGATTCTTGAAACTTGGTACTTCCGTGATCAAAAGAATTGAGTATCGGAAAGTCGATGATAAACATGTGGAAGATGGCCCTGCAGTGATCATCTGGTGCATTTGGGAAAAAAGAAACCAGCGTTGTTTGAAGGGATTTCAACTCCTAATCACTTCCCAAAGGATAGAGTTTTGGTAAATCTTCTTGCTTGGAGTAGGTTTTGTAATGTAAATAGTATTGAAACTTTTTGGATCATAAAAGCTCTTGAATTTTTTCTAGGGGGTTATCAGACAATGTACAGGAGCTATTTTTGCTTATGTTTTTGTAACCCTTTGCATCTTCTGGATGCTGAGTGAATGAAGTTTGCCTTAACTTGATCAGGGAAAAAAAAAAAGAACTGACAGTTCAGTAATATGATTGCTCATCTGAAGACTTCTTAGGAGAAATATATTTTATTTACAAAAGCCTTATCAAAAAATATAAGATCCAATTTTCACTTTAAAGAGTTGGGTGGCATATGTAGTGAAATGGGAAAGCTAAAATTTAACAAATGGAGTAAGTAGAAATAGGAAAAAGCAGAAATAACAAATAAAATTAAGATGTGTTAGTAAGAAAGATGGACCAAAAGTTTTCTTTGTTTTGAGGCTATAGCCTATAAACACAAGTACTTTTCTTTTTGATCATGTTCATGGTCATTTGATTTACCAAAAAAAAAAAAAGAGGCATTTGACAGGCAAATATAAAAGAAAGAAGCTTTTTTACCCCTTTATTAGTATTTCTTTTTCAAGGAAGAACGGCAAGTATCAGCTAGTGATAAAACAAATCAATAGCAGAAGGGAGAAAAGAATAGAATAAAGAAGAAAGAGAAGAGTGAAACGCGAAAGGGAGAATGAAAAGCAAAGGGAGTGTAGTGTATAAATCAGTGCATACAACTCTGAAAATAATAAAGGGAATGAAGTAACAGCACGAGTAAAATCTAGTCATTTTTTGTTGGTTAGCATCAAACTGTATAAATTGCAATGAGATTGGTTGGGATTTGGACAATTAGAAGTCCAAAGAATAGAGTGGTGAGTGAGATGTAACCAAAATAATAAGAGAAAATTGAAGTATAATCAACACTAATAAAAAAACACTAGTCTTTTTCGTCTCATCATAACAACTAAAGGATCTTTTCCTCCTCATTGCATTGCATGACATCCCAAGACTTAGTGGCTCATAGGATTAGAATTAAAAGGAAAAAATATGAAACATACTGAAATAAGGTGAATCAGAATTTATTGAATTAGAACACCAAGGAGACATCTGAAAAACAAGAAAGAAAAAGGAAAAGAAAAAGAAGGATGAAAAGAGAGAGCATAATGTGGTGTGTTAACTATAGGGAACAAATTTTGTAGCAAATAAGCTAGCACACCATGGATGCATGCAGATGGCCGTCAACTCACTTAGCATTTTTGTTGAACCACCGACTTTTGTATAAGAATTACTACAGGAGGACCAAGCTAGGAAACAACGCTATCCTTATCTACTCATGGAAATAGCCCTTACAGGCAATCCCCATTTTGTAATGCACAGCTCCAACACCGTCTTCCTCCCTTAGGGCCCTCTGGTTCGCCTTTCGTAATGACTCCACGATGAGTCCCAGTCTTTTTGGGTCATCCTGATACTGCTACAATTACGACTCTCTGTAGTGTTCCTACTTAATTAATATACTTTGTTTCCTCGGACCAAAAAAAAAGTATAGGTCTTAAATTCTAGAAGCTTTGTAGCACCAAATCTAATATCAGAGTGACAATGAACTTAAAAGTTTAGCTTGCCGTGTAAAAACATGCCTTAAATTGAAGGGAACAAAGCAAAGCAGGCATCAAAGAATCAAAGTTAAAAAAAGAATGTCTGCTGAGAATCAGTTGGGATAAGAGGTACCTCGAGGTGTAGGGTATTATTGTAATACATTAGGGGAAGGAGGGTAGAAAAATTTACGGAACTAACTAAGTATTGGAAGTGAGCACGTTACAAAATCTTATAACAACAACAACAACAACAACCCAGTGAAATCCCACATCGTGGGGTCTGGGGAGGGTAGAGTGTACGCAGACCTTACTCCTACCAAGGTAGGACGGCTGTTTCCGAAAGACCCTCGGCTCAACAAAATCTTATAGTACTATGATAAATTTCATTTTTTGTCCAGATGTCCAAATTTTATGAACTATGCGTCTAACCCAATCTAACAAATCACAAATTGACATTTTTTACTGGGAATTAGTGAAAATAAAATTCTTGTCCAACAGAAAAAAATGGGTTGTAAGATTCCTACAAAACTATGTTTGACATAGTATACAGTATTGAAGAGAGGAAATATATATTAGATTGGGTTTTTAACAATTAATTGAGATAAAATCTGTTAGGGGAAGCTACCGCAAATTGGTTTTATTTCTCCTGTGATATTTGTGAGAGCTAACAAACGCTTGTCCCTAAAAGAATAATTATACACCAGCATACCACGCTCTACCATTGGACATAGGGCCATATCATGAGGTAGAAGAACTCTTTTGTTGCTGTCTTTACCACTATCCTTGTATGACATCACGGGTAAATGGTCGAAGGCTTCTCTACATGTGCTCTTTCATTGGACAAGCTCTTGACCTGCTCTTTGATCTCACTATTTCGGTATTTCCCAATGATTCATTGTCGTCAATAACTTATAAATCACCATTTGTTTCCAGCTAGATCAATTTATTCATTATCTGTTTTTCATTTCATTTCTCCACCGGTGTTCCCTAAGTTGCAACTCTCTCTTACGATTGTAACTATCAGTGCTTTCCATGTTTCCATGTAATGGGTACGTTATCTATACACAAAATACATGGAGAGAAGTTTTTCGTCTTGTAAGGAGGACCTTGCTATTTCATCTCTCTCCTGCTCACTCTTGTAATGTGATTCTATACTGTAAACGGTCTCTGTCAGTACGTGGCCACTGTGGTATAAAAGTGCTTGATCTGAATGTTATAGCTTGGAACTGTGTTGCGGAGGTTTCAATTTTATTTCCATCATTAGTGTTAACTGACTATGATGCATTCTAGAACGGTTGGATGTTCTCTACGATCTCTAGACTTTGAATAAGGTAAATAATCTAGAGGACAAATGCATGAACACCTGAATATGTAATAATACGTAGTTCGTCATCATATTTGGTATTTGACATAGACCCTCTTTGGTAATAAATATCGTTCTCAGCAGAAGTAAATCAAAACCTCTCCTGCTGGGGGCATTATTTTAGCTGTGTTGTTCTAATTATTGTTTACTGTTGCTATCATTTAATTCCATGTTTGACAACTTTATGTTAGGTTTATGATGTAACCTCATTTTTGGATGATCATCCGGGGGGTGATGATGTCTTGCTAACTGCAACAGGTAAGACAAAAAACTTGGGTATTATATTGCTTTTCGTGAACTGATATACTTAGATATGATATGTATAAATTTTTGTGATACATAGGGAAGGATGCGACAGATGATTTTGAGGATGTCGGTCACAGCGATGATGCAAGAGAGTTGATGAAGAAATATTACATTGGTGATATTGACAGTTCCACCCTTCCTGCGGAACCCAAATATACCCCGCCAACCCCAACGACACCAACCGCTGGATCGCAGGGTTCTGGAAATTTATGGAAGATAATACTGCAATTCTTGTCACCTTTGCTGATATTGGGTGCAGCACTTGCCTTGCGTTCCCTTTACCAGAAAGAGTAAATCAACTGTCATGTTTCACGCTGTGACGGAATACAATACAACCTTCTCTTATGCAACTTGTCATTTCATATGTTGTGTTTTAGTCTCTAAGAGTAGTGCTCTATTCAGCTCATGTGTATGTATTTGCTACTTTCGTTGGATGTCCTTACTGGGACACTGAGATATTAAGATGTTAGCTCTGTTGGATGTCACTGGTGGTAATGCTGTCTGTTAGTGGATGTTAGAATAAACGTTTTATGGTAAATGACAAATGGTGGAACATGCAATTGGTTCTTACATGATTGGCGTCATTTGCCTATTTTCATTAGTAAGACTTTTTATAGCTGAGAGTCTTTCGGAAACAACCTCCCTACCTTGGAGGGTCTGCGTACATTCTACCCTTCTCAGGCTTCACTTGTGGGATTACACTGGGTATGTTGTTGTTGTAAGACTTTTTATACTACAACCTCCTGGCTAGTTCACTCAGGTCAAGGTATACTTATATGTTAAGTTAACATGATGCGATATTGTCCAACTGAAGTTAAATTCACATGATTTTTTCTCGCGGCCTTTTCTGTTGGTGGGATGGAGTGCACTTCCATTCCTTTCACTAGTAGGGGTCGTGTGGTTCCTATGTTACCTCCTTTTCCGGTCCTTTTCTTTTAGTGCTTCGACCCGAAGGAATAGCTTCTGGCTAGTTGCTTTTCATAGCCCAGTGTAAAGAAAGGAGTGTCCTAGGCCATCAATGGACGTAAACGAGGTGGGGAGCGAAGTAAATTTGATAGCTAGCGAGTGGCAGCTCATGAGTAGCTTGATATAGGGGTTGACTCTGCTGCTTTTTCTCGACTCATGTTTTTACCCCATAGAGATATTGAATGGTAGGGAGATTTTTCGTTAACAGCTTTTGTTCATTCAATTATAAAAATTTAATTCAGGTGTCATCTAAGTGAAAAGTTATGAACCATTGAACGTAAAATCATATAATTTGTTTTTCTTATTAACTGTTAATGTGAGATTTTGTTCGTGTCATCTAAGTGAAAAGTTATGAACAATTGAAAGTAGAATCATAAAATTTATTTTTCTTATTAACTGTCAATGTGAGATTTTCTTCGCGTTCTAACTTCATGCTATCACAAAAAAGAATTGTGGTTACGGAATTTGGAAGATTCAACAACCATGGGAGTGGAAACGTTCAAAAGTGGTATATGAAAATAGTAACGTTAAGGAAAATAATTGCACGCTTGAGAATTAGTGAGTCTCATCAGTCAAAACAGAAGTATCAAGAATGGTCCATAAAAGGTGGAGATAATATCTAATATGCCACTCAATTATGGGTGTTTCACTCAAATAGTCATTCAACTTTGTTTTTTAATCAGGTGTAACTCAACTATTGGTATTTTACTCAGAAAGATACTCAACTTTGTTTTTTAATCAGAAAGAAAGTCACTCAACTATTGATGTTTCGCTCATAAAGTCACTCAACTTTATTTTTTAATCAGAAAATTACTCGGCTTATTTAAGTGATTATTTAATTATATTTTGTTGATTTTTATTTAAAGCCAAAATTATAAAAAAAATAAACAAGTACCCATTCTAACCATTTTATTGATTCGACCCACTAAAAATATAATAACCAATATTTTCTATGTTACTCTCATTCTTACTAAATATAGTATTAGGTAGCAGTAGTAGAATTTTATTTAATCGTTATGTCGTTAGTTTTAAATAATTCTGTCATTTATCTATGTTATTTCTTATTAACAAACGAATTTATCTCGAAAAACGAGTCTATCGAGATTCGATTATAAACTAATCTACATTTATGATCGAATTTAGTAGTTTATTTACCAGTTATGTTGTTACTTTTAAATAATTAATAAGTCATTGAGCTTTGTTATTTCTTATAAATAGATGTATTTGATAATCAGAATTTTTACAAACTGATCTACGATTATGATCAAGGTTAGTATTTTTTGTTAAACCAGATAAATTCGTTTGTTAATAAGTAATAACAAAGATCAATGACAAAATTATTTAAAACTAAAATACTATTAGTACCACCTAATACTATATGTAGTGGGAATGAGGGTAAAATAAAAGGTCCTGATTAATATATTTTTAGTGGGTCGGATCAAGTAGACGGGTCAATAAAATGGTTAAAATGAGTACTTGTTTATGTCTTACAATTTTGACTTTAAATAAAATCAACAAAAAGTAATTAAAAAATTACTTAAATAGGTTGAATGATTTTGTAGATGAAACACTAATAGTTGAGTGATTTTCTGATTAGAAAATAAGTTCAATGACTTTCTAAATCAAACATCAATAATTAAATAATTTTTTAAGTAAAACATCAATAATTAAATAACTTTTTAAGTGAAACATCAATATGTCGTCAATATTCATAGTCCCAAAGCGTCCAAGGCAGATGTGCTATCAACGTCACCTTTGTGAAAAAGATAAAACACCGACTTATAAGTAACAGTAACTTGAAAGGAAGTCACTTCCCCAGAATCAGGCAAAATCTCCACCTGTCTTTTTAGAATCCCTTTTTCTGATTTTTGTCCTCAAGAATTAAACACATTTTTTGTCAATCCAAAACACAAGTTTTCTCCTGATATAGTTTTGAATTTTTTTTTTAAAAAAAAAAAAACTAAACCAAAATCAATTTTTTCAAAAGGTATGCATATTTTGTCACGGAACTTGGTTTTTTTTTTTTTTTTTTTTTTTTGGGAGTTGAGGGCTAGCTCGCTGATAAATTCTCGTTAAGTTCTCCGCTTTTCACAGTTAACAGTGAGGGATTCAAACCCCTCAATACTGTATTGATATATCCTCTTTCCCTCTCCCCTTTGTAATTAAAAAAAAAATCAAAAAAGTGCTGAGTCGTTGGAATGATATTTTCTTTCTCATCGATATTTCTGATTAGGAAAAGACAATGAACATGTAGTGCATTATATTGGTTCTTGAAATAAAGAAGGGACCTAGCAATTTCCGTGAAAGAGCATTTAAGAACAAGAACAATTAAATACATGAAGTACATTATCATCAACATGGTGCGATTCTGTCGTGGAGTGCTTGTACTATGAATATGATCACACATGTCTTTAAAACAGT
The DNA here is from genome assembly GCF_019175385.1 of Lycium barbarum. NCBI lineage: Eukaryota > Viridiplantae > Streptophyta > Magnoliopsida > Solanales > Solanaceae > Lycium > Lycium barbarum. The sequence continues at coordinate 109,396,237 of NC_083342.1, read as the reverse complement.
TGGAAGAGCCGCTGATTGTGATACACTACTGTATAACAATCAAATGAATGTGACAGATTTTGTTACTAAGAATAAATTAATTCACTGAAAAATATTTGTCCAGCGACTTGTTTTAGTAAGTGCTAGGGATATGCCAACATCCCAAACTATAATCTGTATTACCCATTGCCTTATTGAAAATAAACTACTACAGAAAATCCAACCAAACATAAAGAGTTCAATTTTTGTAATCCAAAATAAGCATGATTTAAGATCTGGTACTAGGAATATCCTTTTCCTTAATTAACATGAATATCGATGTTGGACTTCGTTTAGTCATCTGTCATGCCTTAAAAATATGTTTCTTGATTACTTTGAGCTCTCAACAACTTTTTAAAAGTTAATTAGAGACAAGTGGAATGTACATGGGAAACTTACAGAAAAAAATAAATAAATTGGAATTGACATTAAATTTAGCATTTGTGACAAGTGGTGCGTACCAAGTCCTATTAGTAATAAAATTCTCAAATAAAATAAATGAGAAGTTATAGGATCATCTTTAAGTTTTATAAAGAAAGCAACAACTAGATACTCAACTAGTCCTAGTTTATTTTCACATCACGAAGCAAGTTGTTCTCTTGAGTTAATTTGAATTGTGGTACGATAGAGGTGCTAATTCATAGCATTGTTTTAAAAGGCAGTGTCAGGACTCGCCTCGGGGCTAGCCTCGGGGCAGGGCAGTGGCAAAACGCCCTGGGGTGCGGGGCTTAGTTCCTATGAGGCTTACGCCCTAAGCGCCCAACCGTACGCCCTAAACACGCCTAACGCCCAACGCTCAGGGCTCGCCTAACAGTTCTTACACAAATTATATTTTAAATTCCTTAATTAAAATCATTCACCCTTATAATTGTTTAACAAAATAATGATACTTAATAGTTTTTCATCTATAGAAATAGAAGATTTGGTGTAACTCATATAACAAGTCGCAGTATTGGATATTTACTATTTGAGAACGTCGTGAGGGTGAATATCACTTATTTTTTTTTAAAAAAAACACATAGCGGAATTGTACATTTTCACTTGTCATTGGTCATAAGTCCTACGTATCAGAATTATCATATAATTTTATTTTTTGTTCATGAAGAAGTTATGTTTTAATTGTAATATTGATAAATTTTATTGATTATTTGCTTATAGGGAGATAAAATGAATAGTATGATACTAATAGTGTTTTAAGAAACTGTGTTTTTTTCCGTGTTTGAAAGTTAAAATATTAGAATTGTTTTTCATTTCATAATAGCTTTTATTTCATTGTATTGTTTATACTTGTAAAATTATGTTATATATAATTACAAGTTATAAGCGATGTATAATGGATTGCTTTGATCATTTTTTGTGAGGATCAAGCGCGCGCGCGTGCTCACACACACACACATACATACATACATATATATATATATATATATATATATATATATATATCATTTATTTACAGTTTTTTTTTATTTTTTATGTAATTTTACCTATTTAAAAATATTTATTGTAATTATATTATTTTAAGAAATACTAAAAATTAAATACCCATGGGGCTTACACCCCGTGCCTCGAGGCTTACGCCTCGTCGAGGCGTATGTAAAACGCCCCACCTTACGCCCCCGCCTTTTAAAACACTGATTCATAGTACTGAGTTGGCCCTATAGGAGCCTAAAGCTTCATTTGTCTGTTTAATTTATATAAACTTGTAATTAAAACATTGTATTCCTTCAAACGAAAGAGACCATAAATATATGCATCTGATTCGATATTGCAGCTTGTTCCTTATCCAAACATTAAAAATTAAAATCGTACGCTAATTTATTGATTATGTTTAGATCTCATTTTGGATGTCTCCATCATTATAATGTACATAACCTAGCACCCTTCCCCTCCTTCGATTGATTAAATTTGAAGTAACATTTCGCATAGGTGCAGAACAGACCTAAGATTTTAATTTTACGGGTTTTGCATTAGCTTCGTTTCATTCCAGCAACAGTAGACTATGGTTCGAAGCGTCGTATTAACAGGATTTTAAATGTTAATATTTGAGTTCTAATTTAATATGGGAATGATTTTCTTAAGACAAATACACTATTTAAATAAAAGTTATTGAGTTCGACCGAATTTGTATCCGAACCTCCCCTCCATAGGTGAAAGGTCGTTGTCAGCTCATCAAAGAAAAGGCTAAGGTTGCTTCATAGGCACCAGAAGTACATGAAAAAATGAAAAAAAAAAAAAAAAAAAAAAAAAAAGGAGCCAACAGGACCAAGTTAAAGACCTTTAATCAAATGGCATCAAATGGTCGCACAAGCAAAGTTAATATGGACATTATATCGTGATCATACACAGCATATGACAACAACTCAGCAGTAGTACTGTTTGCTTCATTGTTTCATACGTTTCGATATGATTGATTCTTCTTGGATTTTATGGATACAACAATCCGACATAAAAGATTGTTATTCTAAACATGTTTCATGGTGCAAAATTAACGATATGTATAGGTCCAGTTTCAATTTCATGATTAGTCGATGTACGTACCATTGCAACGAGAGTGACGTGCGTCTTAGAGATAAAAACTTACATGTATCTTATATTAACCCAATGAATCCATAATATACATGTCTTCACATATATACTCAACCATAATTAATGATGCTATATGATGAGGTTTTGAATACAAACCCTTCCTAGAAGGTGTTGTGTAATACAATACTGATAGATTAGCATAGCTCAAGTTTTGATACATGTAAATGCTTTCTTCCTTTGAGAATTAGCTCTTGAGTTGAAAAGAGCTAACTGTGTATATTGCCCATTTTGTTTAATGAAATATTCTCTTTTTAGGCCAAAAAGTATGTAGACATATATTTTCACCTTAATTTATTATTAATCATGATAAATTAAGATGTTTTGGCGTAAATATCGAGTGCGGGAAATTTTTTTACCCTGGTCAGACTAATTGCTAAAGCTGCAATTGGGTTTTTTGGGCTTGCATTCCTCATTTTGCTTTTTAGGGGACATACATGTTTAAGATAGAGTCTGACTCTGACGTACATTTACGCAATAATCTCATTAGTCTAATTAAGAATGATGGCAACATTAAGGGATCATTTGTTAGGGTGTATTAGGCAGAATACTATTAGTATAACATTTTAAATATAATATTTGGTTGCAAATTTAAGTCTAGTACAATTAATATTAATATTACTTATACTCCCTATTCAGTACTATTCATATACATATTAAATCATGACATTAACAATATCAATACTCTTCTTACACTTACACACCTATTCAGTACTACTTAGAAATTATGTAATGCATGTTATTTTTAATACACCAAACTAAACTGTTGATAAGAAATATGCCAGCATAACTAATCCCAAGATTGCTAATTCCAACATTACTAATCTGATCCCAGTGTAACTTGTCTTCGAACCAAACGACCCCTAATTTCCAAAGGCACTATCCAGTAATACATCAGATGGAAACATTTAAAACTAGCCAAGTCATGGTCATTAAAAAGACATTAGTGTCTCTTAATGATCTTTCCAAGCAGGCTAAAGAGCATTAGCAATACTATAGTATATGATTTTTGTGCTAGTGGTGGACTTGTCCATCTTCGTGGGAAACAAATAAACAAAACAATGCACATACAACCGAAAATGTTCGACTAGTTGTATTATACATTACTAACAACCATTAATTAACTTAATTTTAATTAGCTTAGGATCTATCAACACCAACAAATAACCATTTTTTGAACTCGTCACCAGTTCATTAACAGCTAATTCCTGGCAGTGTCATTGTGTTTGTATATGCCAAGTTGACACAACAATTTGTCATTTGTTGCACGCTTGATCAGGTTTTCAGTGATGTCATTAAGTTTTAATTTTAGTTAACTGTAGAATAGTTCACAAATCCGATCCTTAATCAACTTTAAGATTCCTTGGTCTTTGCTTAGTCATTTGATTCTTTGCCTCGAGAATCATGAGATAATTTGATATTCATATATAATATTCAAACCACAAATGTGAACCAAATAGTTTTATTCAAGTGTGACATATGCTTAAACTTAATTCTTCATATATTGCTTTCTTTAGAAATGTACTCAAAAAAGATATTGATAACCAAAATTGTTAATTGGTGGTCTCAACTCTCAATTATGGTTACCGTATTTGGGTTTTCTTTTTCTTGAAGATTAGATATAATTGGCTGAATCACATTAAGTTTTTACATCTCTTTCAATATATTTTTCTTTGTTATCGCAGTTATAATTTAATGCTTGCTTTGTCAAACTCTACACACATCTCCCCAAGATTCCCATTTTTATTCGAACATCACACAAGATTCCAATCATAATAAACTTAGTACATAGCCAGATTGTTAGATTCATTTCTTATAATGTCAAAATATGACAGCGAAGTCTAATTATGTTGAGAAGCTTGATGATGTACTAATGTTGCTCCCAAACGCACACGCAAGTATACGTGGTCGTACAAGTAATATAGACTGTTAAGTCTAGATATCGATCCCACAGAGACTTAGATTCTACTGTCAAACTAATTCAAATTCGAATGAAACTATTCAAGAAAGTGAAAATCAAGATTGTTTGTTGTACTAAACTAAAACTTGAAAAGTAAACAATTTATGATGGGTGTTTTTATGACTGGGACTACGTCGACAAGGACTGTAAGAATTATCAGATGAGAGAAAGATTTAGGGTTATGGCTTTCGACAATCCAGTTGATCTTCAAACAATTCCACCTATTTTATTTCCTGGGTTACTAGTTAACGGGTTAATTATGCTTTATGATATTCTCTCGAACTACTCACAAGCTTGTAGATGTTACTATAACGCCTATATCTCTATGGTCATCAGAGGTAACAAGAACACGTTTATTTCTCCGTTTTCAACTAAGTAGGGCTAAAGGGTATATCTCTATCCTCATTAGCGAAACGATTAAATCGAACAAACTCTATTTATTCTTATTACGTACGTGAATTCCCTTTCTCAAGTTCAATTCACGCACCACAGATAGTGTCTAACTATTGGCCAGATAATCAAACAATTAAAACCAAGAATAAATAAGCAACCCACAATATGGAAAATCAATAGATAATAATTGTCATTAAATCAACCTTCAAGTCTTTCGCCACAACCCTAGAACTAGGAGATTTAGCTACTCATGATTCGATCATAGACAAAAGAAGCCATGAATAAACTAGGGTTGAAAAAGATGAAAAATAAAATAACCTAGAGAGAGAAAAAGGAGAACGGTGGCTTACAAATCCTTGAATAATCCCAGAATACCGTTCTCAGCTATAAAAACGTCTATATATAGGCTAGGGTAAAAATAATAAATAAGGAATCCAAATCCTAATCTAATCGGAAAAACGTCCGCAGAGTCCCGGTTTCCTTCCGCATCGCGGAAGGATCGCGCAAGGTTCTGGGGTTTATCGCCTAAGCTGCTTTCAATTGCAACGTTTTGTCTTTGTTGTCTCACTTTGTATTTTTTTTTTTCATTGCAACTCTTTATTCCACAAAGCAATCATGATGTCTCCCACTTACTGGTCTCCCCTCTTTTTCTCCTTTCGTTTTCTTTTTTTTTTTTTTTTGTTCAATTCTGATCCAGATTTCTTCATCTTCACACTGTTTTATTTCTACACAGTAAAATTATAATAGTAAGTACAAATCAATATATTTTGTACTCAAGAGACAATTAAAAGTATTAAAATGTGAGGCAATAATAAATAAGTATATGCGATTTAGGCCGAACATCACCACCCCACACTTAAACTCTTGCTCGTCCTCGAGCAAACTAAAACCAACACTAAATTACACTCTAGCCCAACTCATTCAAACAGGTCTGCAACGAGATTCGGCTAGTATGGCTATTTCAAAAGAAAATTTCCAAAACCACAACAATAAACCAATTTGCGAAAGCCATGCCAAAGATTTAAAACCTCATTTTCATCACCAAGGACCACCTTCCTAAAAACACTTCAAATTTAAAACCCATTGACCTAACGACACCACGTTAAAGCATGTAAGCAACCTTCTGATCAAGGAATCAACGCTTCACCACTCTGTTGCTAATTATGTGCCCTCACCAACATAAAGTAGTCCATATCCCTCAAGAATCACATATGTTTGAATCAATGGACATAATATCATTAAGTACGCTCACTCTCACAAAGAATATCACATGTAAAGTACAACATACCATAAGCTTGCCCGTAGTGTAACCACTCCACTAATACAAGTAAGACGAACCTAGAATCAAGTAGGACTTCGCGGATTGTAATGTAGGCTAAGGGACGGGTAGGAATTATTTGGATAGTAGTGACTAACCTCCCTAAGCACTTTAATACATATACTTTTATCATTCTCGCACAATTTCTTCATTATCCCTTATTCAACACCAACCAACCTTTGAATTTCTCCCAATTCACCCATTTTATTTGTTCTAGCACCACTCTTTAAAAGTCACACAAGTTAGAAGGAAAACTTTTTTTTTTTTCGCTACACATATATATTTTTTTTTTCAGATTTCTTTCTTTTCTCTTTTTTTTTCTTTCAATTCCCAGCTAACAAGTGAATTAGTTCTTTTCATTCGGTGCTCCCATTGTCTTCCTAGATTACAATTAACAACCATTTCCCCTTTTTATTTCACCTCCCAACTCTCATTATACATGTAAATGATTAAAGTGTTCATAGAGTATTTGGATCAAAAATCAAGTTTTATAGAACGAAGGGGTAAAGGCTAATTAACTGCTATCAAAGAAAAGGCTAAAGGCTCAAAAGGGTTAACTAGGGTGTTATTAGCACGCTGGTAGGATAACTTTTTAGGCTTTTTAGTGACTAATCAAAGAAACGTCTCTATCACTTTCTAGGCTCAACCGAACTTCATTTGGCTTTGCGAACACACAGGGCAAGTTCTAGACGTCAATACCAAATATGGATACAAACGAAAAAACCTTACACACACATGGCACACAGTCAACGCAAGAGGGATCCGGTTGTCCCTCGAATCAAACAACAATGCCAAGTGGGTCATGGGTCATACGAGTCACGAAAACCATTTTCAAGTGCTTTCAAGAAAAGTGATACAATTTCACGGCATGTTTTCACAAAAAAATTTAAGATCACTCATATGCCAATACTTCACCTAACCTGTGCACCTAGCATTTGAATACACCTATCCTAAGGACTAATTTTCCCTTAAGCAGGTTGTCATCCACCCGTCATCAGGAAAAGCCCTTTCTATGACTATAAAATAAAAATCTACCTATGCCCGGTTCAAAGGCCCCCCCTCGGGAAAGAACCGAGGCCATAAGAAAACCAAAGGGGGTGGATGATGAATGCCTACTAATGAGGGGCTTAAAAAGTTATCAAAGAAAAATAAAGAAAATAAAATCTTTTTTTTTCTTCGACACTAAAGTGCAAAACTAGAAAGAAATCCTAAAAAAAAAATCCTACGGCATACTAATCATCATCCGCAACCTCAAAACATGGTGTTACAAACCAGGGACGTCTTTTCCCACCCCACACTTAAAATTATGCAATGCCCTCAATGCATGTAGATTTGAAAATTACTAAAACGCAAGCGAGGTAAGAAATACTCCCTAGGGCCCACTAGGGCCTAGCTAGCAACATGCTCTCATCATCAAGGGGCGAATGACCCCACACTTAAAACTCTGGCATGCTCCTCAGCTTTCAACTTTGGGTACTCAGACTTCCCCTAATCGTCATGGCATGACATGACTCAACTTTTTCCTCCACCTCGAACTTATGAATTTCACCCCTAATTTTGCATCCAATTTTCTATCACGCTTCTGGGGCGGTGGTGTGAAAATAAAAGAACCAATCAATAGATATCGTTTCTTGAACTTCTTGGCCCTTAAGTGAGGAATGTCGCTTTGTCTTTTCGGTGTGGCAAATTTCAGGATGTAAGGCTCTTGTTTCTCATCTCTACAATTCTTCATCGGCGTGGAGGGCTCGATTTCCATGTCGCCAATCAAACATAATGTAGAAAAGTGTTTAGAATGAGGACCAACACGCCCCAACTTTAAAACTGCATTATTTTTTACATCCTCACTTTTGTACACTTCCTCAACAATGACATCATCAACAAAGATCCGATCGAATGGTTGGAGTTCCTCTATCTGCTCCACATGCAGGCCACTATCCAAGGTAATATGTAGTTGGGCATCAAACACCTCAACCTTTTTATTCATTTGTGCCTGCAAGCCATGGATATCTGAGCCAAATTGGTCTATCTCTTGTCCGAGCTCAGTTCTACCTTCTATCAGTTGTGTAGCCATGTTTGTAAGACCATCACGGAGAAACCCATGAAATTTCATTTGTTGATCTTGTTTTGTTAGCCAAGATTGGCTCACTATCTCTGCTTCTTCAAAGCTATCTACTTGTGGGAACTCGCTCTCTTCTTCTGTTTGAGGTTCGTCTTGAGTATTGGCTAAGCCTATAACTTGTAGATCATTACAAGTTTCGGCCTCGGCCTGCATCTCTGTGAGGTTGGCACGAATCCTCGCTATGGCTTTCCACATTTCTGCGTTTTGCTCTCTCATTAATGCATCATGCTCCATCATTTGCTCCCCTATTTGCTTCATCATATCGCTAACCCGAGCAAGACTTTCCGCATCCTCTACTTCGTTACTACTGTCAACATCACAAATAACAGGAGAATCATAATATGGGCTCGGGGATAGGGAGTGAGAGTTAGGACAACCATTCCAATGACCGTCTTGACCACCACATATATTACAAATATCTCACTCAAAAGATTGGGAAGGTGCACACAACCCATTCCCTGAAATATTTTGACAGTGTTGCCACAAGTGGGGTCCCCCACAAATCAAACAAGGATCACCAAAATAGGAACAACCAATATTCGACCAATTTTTACTCCAAGATGCCATATCAAGCAAACTAACCAAAATATTAAATTAAAAATAAAATAAAATAATAATAAATAAATAAAAACTTGAATAGAAATTCTAAAATCCAAATTAGAAAAACAGTAATATTGCTAAGTCCCCGGCAGCGGCGCCAAAAACTTGTTGCTCCCAAACGCACACGCAAGTATACGTGATCGTACAAGTAATATAGACTGTTAAGTCCAGATATCGATCCCACAGAGACTTAGATTCTACTGTCAAACTAATTCAAATTCGAATGAAACTATTCAAGAAAGTGAAAATCAAGATTGTTTGTTGTACTAAACTAAAACTTGAAAAGTAAACAATTTATGATGGGTGTTTTTATGACTGGGACTACGTCGACAAGGACTGTAAGAATTATCAGATGAGAGAAAGATTTAGGGTTATGGCTTTCGACAATCCAGTTGATCTTCAAACAATTCCACCTATTTTATTTCCTGGGTTACTAGTTAACGGGTTAATTATGCTTTATGATATTCTCTCGAACTACTCACAAGCTTGTAGATGTTACTATAACGCCTATATCTCTATGGTCATCAGAGGTAACAAGAACACGTTTATTTCTCCGTTTTCAACTAAGTAGGGCTAAAGGGTATATCTCTATCCTCATTAGCGAAACGATTAAATCGAACAAACTCTATTTATTCTTATTACGTACGTGAATTCCCTTTCTCAAGTTCAATTCACGCACCACAGATAGTGTCTAACTATTGGCCAGATAATCAAACAATTAAAACCAAGAATAAATAAGCAACCCACAATATGGAAAATCAATAGATAATAATTGTCATCAAATCAACCTTCAAGTCTTTCGCCACAACCCTAGAACTAGGAGATTTAGCTACTCATGATTCGATCATAGACAAAAGAAGCCATGAATAAACTAGGGTTGAAAAAGATGAAAAATAAAATAATCTAGAGAGAGAAAAAGGAGAACGGTGGCTTACAAATGCTTGAATAATCCCAGAATACCGTTCTCAGCTATAAAAACGTCTATATATAGGCTAGGGTAAAAATAATAAATAAGGAATCCAAATCCTAATCTAATCGGGAAAACGTCCGCAGAGTCCCGGTTTCCTTCCGCATCGCGGAAGGATCGCGCAAGGTTCTGGGGTTTATCGCCTAAGCTGCTTTCAATTGCAACGTTTTGTCTTTGTTGTCTCACTTTGTATTTTTTTTTTCATTGCAACTCTTTATTCCACAAAGCAATCATGATGTCTCCCACTTACTGGTCTCCCCTCTTTTTCTCCTTTCGTTTTCTTCTTTTTTTTTTTTTGTTCAATTCTGATCCAGATTTCTTCATCTTCACACTATTTTATTCCTACACAGTAAAATTATAATATTAAGCACAAATCAATATATTTTGTACTCAAGAGACAATTAAAAGTATTAAAATGTGAGGCAATAATAAATAAGTATATGCGATTTAGGCCGAACATCATCCAAAACATGACAATTAACCTCAAAGGAGAAGATAGAGCAAGTTCAGCCTATTGACAATTGCTTGAAGAAGATGAAGCAAATCTACTACCTTAAGAAAACTTAAGGCCTAGGTGGAGATTTTTGTATGCGTGTTTATGAGTGGCTAATAGAATGCAAAATTTCTTCAACATTCAGTTTTAGGAGAATTAGTCTGATAATACTCCTTCCGTTTCAATTTATGTGTCTTAGTTAGACTCATCAAGGAGTTTAAGAAAATAAAGAAAACTTTTGAATCCTGTAATTTTAAATTAAAAATGTGTACAATGTATCAAAATGCTATTTGACTCTTGTGGCCTTAGATATACTAGGTAGTATGTTGGGTGCAAAAGTGACTAAATATAGAATGTGAGAAATTGTTTTAAACAAAATAAGACAAACAAATTAAAACGGAGGAAATAAGTAAAATCGATAGGCCAAATTGAATATTTTATTTTGGTTCTCTATGTTTAAGGTAATTTTGACATTGGTTATGGTAGTTGAATATTTTTATTACATTATTAGTTTCTATGATGTGAAGCTGACTGTTTTGCTCTACTGTTATTCAAATAAGAACACTCTAATAAGCACATTATGCTACTTATTTAGTTTTGTTAGTGATTTAAAATTTATTGCCTATAAGAAAATGTTCAAAATTTAAAATAATACATCAAAATTTAAAACAAACTTAAAGTTTCACACATACGTTTGCAAGTATTAATGTGTTAACATTGAGACGAAAAGAAATTGTTTCAAAAATGAAATAATACGTGGCTCGGGGAAATTGATTGGGTAATAGGATCATCATGGTCCGGCACTTGGATCATCAATGAAAGGCCCATGGGATAATGCACAATATATGTACAATCAATTTCCCTAAAATACACAAAACAAATGACTCCACTACCACCAAAATATATCACGGAGCGGTAAGTACCTTTTCCTTCTTAATCGGAGATTTCGTACCTTCTTAACTCAAGGTCTCGATTATGAATCTTGGTAAAGGATGCGCCTTTGATAGAAAACGTTTCATTCTCAGATTGGGATCACTAAATGATATACTCCCTCTGTTTCAATTTGTTTGAACCTATTTCCTTTTTAGTCCATGCCAAAATGAATGATCTCTTTCCTAATTTGAAAACAAATTCACTTTATGAATGATTTACAGCCACACAAATTTTCAAGGCTTATTTTGAACCACAAGTTTTAAAAGTCTTCCCTCTTTCTTAAATATCGTGCCCAGTCAAATGTGTTCATATAAATTGAAACGGAGGGAGTAAAAATTATTTGAGATCTCGAATTTGAAACCTAACTAGAAATAAAATTGTTTTTGATAAAGAAGTTTTCCTCAAAATTGAAACCCCGAAATGGATACTGGAGTGGGAAACCAAAAAAAAAAAAAAAAACACCGATGGCTCCACATATTTATTCAACGCATACTAAATAATGCACATTTCAAATCCACCAATTATTGTATTATTCCAAACAAGGACGACATATAAAGGACAGAGGGCTATATTTTATAAGTTCTTATATTGTACAACAAATGTTGTAGTGTAAAATGATCAGTATTCTTCTACAATATATAACGTAGATTCTCATTAACAATTAAAGATAAAACTTGGAGTGCTTGTCATGCTGCTTCTTGTAATGGTGATATACAATAATAATCTATGTCATTTCGTATTAGCACTGTAGCTGGCATGAATATATTTGTTAGGGAAAAGATTATTTTGCCTAAATAGACATCTGACTTCAATAAGCATCGGACAACACTCGAAGTTTAACATATAAGGTATAGTACGACCGATGATATTTTTATTAAGATTATAAATATATACTAGAGACTTGAGTAATTACATATTAATGTTTTGATTTAACATTTCACTTCTTCTATGTTTCATGGAGCTAAGATTCAAAATATGGAAGAAACAAGCATTTTCATGACTCTACCATCAATCAATTTCGTTCCATTTAATTCCTCTTTCATGATAAGATATCTTTTCTGCTAAAGGAAATCTTTCTCAATTACATGAGTTCAATTTTCATTTGATCCATACAAAAAAGGTATTTTTTTTTTCAATAATATAATTGTCATTTGCTTCAATAGTATTTAGTAAAATGGGAATAAATTTGAAAATACTAGTAACTCTCAGACAAAGTAGTAAAATGAAAGATCCATTATCATAATGAGTTATTAGTTCTAAGCCATCTCTAATGATTAATCAATAATTTGAAGTGTGAACATGAAATGTAGATAAGATATTGGAGTATATCTTATGTGAAACTTATATTTAACTTAAACATATCATTTTGTACATCCAAAGTCAATCGAACTTTCTAAATATCAAATACAAATATAAAACATTAGACATTTATAGAGGTGGGGTTTCAGAGAAATGAAAAAAGAAGTTAAAAAAAAAAAAAAAAAAAAAAGCCTCCTATCTTGCAGTGTTGCCTTTTTCTTTTTCATATTCAGGTTTTTAATTGCAATTATCGGGTATCGGTGTTTGGTGAAGAACATGTCTTGGTCTCACCCTAACACTGAGTGGGTTGACCATTTCACAAGAGAGCCTCAGTACCTCAGATAAGTCAACAGGGCCGTTATTATCAATGTGCTCAAAACGGAATTTTTGTAAAAGCGAGGCGACCCAAAACGTGACTGTAGTCAAGCCCAAGTTTTTGCCTGGACAGGTTCTTCTACCTGACCCAAATGGTGCAAGCCTAAGATCAGATCCCAAAACTGAGAAGTCTAGAGACTCTGTACCATTGATGAACCTTTCGGGCTCGAATTCAAGTGGGTCCACCCAAACATCTGGATCTCTAGTGATGGCCCACATGTTGACCATGGCGGTGGTCCCACTCGGCACGTGATACCCATCCACCTTTGTATCGGTTATTGCAAGACGAGCCCAAGAGAGTAGTGGGCCTGGAGGATGTAACCTGAGTACTTCTTTTATTACCGCAGGTAGATATGTCATCTTCGATACATCGAACTCTGTCACGGCTCGTGATCCTCCCACCATCTGATCTAACTCCGTTTGAACCTTTGACTGAACTTGAGGATGAATCACCATCCTTGCTAATACCCACTCTATTAATACTGCTACAGTATCAGTCCCCCTAAATATCATTTCCTGCAAATACCATAGTACAAAAAAGGGTTACGCCAAGTTTTCATTTCCAATTGCCATTCTTATCTTTAAACGTGCGTTATGAATTAAAAAAAAGTCAGTGCATTTTTGGTGCTATTTGATTTTATGCCCGCGTGTATGTGCAAGTACGATAAGATAATGATCTCAAATGCAATGACGAAAAGCTTCTACAGCTTATTTTTATTCTTTATAAAGCTCCCATTTTATTCGCCATCCTATTTGTTTCTATTATTAATATAAAAGAAAGGCGAGACTAGTTCCACGTAAGAAGGAGGGAAATATAAAAGTAGGTGCTTTCAGAACAAGTGCCATTGTGCAATCTAAAAACTGACCCTGAATATATTCCTCTGCCACAAGCGGGGATGGCATGATCGAATTTTTAAAAACTGTTAAAAAGAAAGAAATTTACGAGAAAACGAAATGTTCACACAGTCAGTATATATAAAATAGTTTGAATTAGTAAACTACTCCATCAAAATGGTAAACATGGTTGTGAAAAAGGTTTTTAAACCATTTTGGCATAACGCGTAAATCCAACTATCCAAGTATATCTTTTATGCAAACATATCACTAAATAACAAGAATCAGCCACAGACAACTTCTGTCGTTAAATAGAAGAAATCCTGCTAATTTTATTTTCTGTTAGCTACACACTATTCGGCGATAGATCAACTATAGATTTCATAGCTAATAGCAGCTATTTTTTGGTAGTGATGCTTGAAAAGAACTAAATGCATAGGGAGAATTGAACTAATTAGTTTTGGTCGTATGATTTTGGAGCTATAACATAATGCTTACCCAGAGTACAGCGATCATATCCGAGTCTGATAATCTTTCAGAACCTTGAAGAGAGAGCAACACATGCACAAAGTCACCGTTAACATCACTACCCGATTGAGCCATATGTTCGTTGATGATCCTGCTAACAAACCTGTTCACTTTAGGTACCAACCTAGAGCACCTAAGACTTATTTTTTGTGGGTCAAATTCAGCTAACCAAGGTAAGTGATCAGACCAATTCAGCATACCCAAAAGCTCGTAACCTTCATCTACCAACTTCCCAAGTTCCTCTGTTTCTGCGTTACCCGAATCAAGACTATACTTACGCCCAAAAACAGAGCACATCATGTTGTTTAAAGAAGCCAATTTCAGAACATCCTTAACTCGGATTACGTCCCGTTCACCTAATTGGAACATTGTGATCATTTGTTTGGCAATTTGGGCACGTTGGGTTTCTGAGGATTTTATTTGTTTGGGACAGAATAAGTGTGTAGCTGCAATTTTTCTAAGGGTTCGCCAGTAAACCCCATAAGGAGCAAAACCTATTGCTCTGTTGAACATTAGGCTGTAAGCTGATTCTTTTACGGGACGATCAGCGAAAACTGAACTGTTCAATATCTCTTTGGCTATGTCTGGATTACACGTAACGATAACTCGTGTTTCGCCTAGGCTCAAGGACATGAGACGCTTGGCTTGGCAAGATTGAGCCATCGCTGCTATTTTGCGGTGTGCTAGACCAGCCATGAGGTTCATACTTCCTATAAGAGGAAATCCCCTAGGGCCTGGTATAATACTGTTGTTATTATTATTATTATTATTATTATTATTATTATGAGATGGAGTTGAACTAGGATTTTTCCTCCATTTATATTTTCCCCAAGCAGGGCCACCAGGGTGAGACCAGTAAATGATGTTCATGACTAGCCAGAGTAGAAGAATAAAGAGAACAAAGCATATGGAGTTTATGGAGGTGAAAGATTTGCATTTTGAAGCTAATGCAAAAACCCAAAGGCTTTCTATGTCCGTTCTCATTTTTCTCTCTATTTATTTGCAGTGTGTTCTTGGGAGGAAAATTTTTATATGATGGGCAGAGTAGAGTATTGCCAGAGCTAGAAGACAGCGATACAGAGCAAGAGTGAAAGGTGTTTTTATTTGGTTTTGAGGCATTTAAGAAGAGACTTTAGCTTCTTTATATAGGGGAGAAACGGTACATAGGCAATAGGTCACACTAGTTTTGAGAATTACCTATACAAAATTCTTATCCTCTCCTAGTTGACATGTCATGTCACATAAATTCTATTTTTAAACAATAAATTTGTTTAACTTATCAAATTTATTTAACTCAACTCAATACAAACCTATTTAATCAATCAACTCATATCTTATACCCATTTAACCTGATTAGAAAATTTCGATTCAAATTACCATGGGTAAAATTGTGACAATAGAAGGGCGTGATTCACCTGCTCATTTTAGCTCAAATTACTAGGAGTGAATTAACAAAAGAAGAAATGCATAATCTGCTGTTGATATTGAGGGGTAGAAATTTTGGACTACCTCAGCTATATAACTAGGGATATCAAATTTAACTCAAGTTACAACCAAAAAAAAAGGGAAATGTTAGATAATTACCATATCAATGTCCAATATCCAATTTGAGCCCCCGACTAATCCGAGTGCACCATAATATACCCACTAAAGGGAAAAACTCTTCCTACCAATTTTTTTTTTTCATTTTCTTGATTTGAACTCGAGATTTCTGGGTAACGATGGAGGGATCCTATGTATCTCATCATAATTGTTGGTGTTATTCTTCTTGACCTTTTTTTCTTTTCTTATGGGGGACAAATTAGTTTAAAGGAAGTAATTAGTAGCCACTAACCAATTAGTGCAAATTTATAAAAACGTAAAATAGCAAAACATGAAAAAAAGAAATTTCATATGTAAGCATACCGTGTTTTTACTTAAACAAATCCTTTGAATTACATCATATTTCCTTCTAAAGAAGGAAATACTCGACCATAACTTACTTTCATTTGTGCTAATTAGTTACTAATGTGAATAAACTAACTGAAAAAAAAGTATACAGACTAAGACAAGAAAACTAGGAGTTAAATGGATTTGAATCAAATTACCATGGATTGGGTTAAGCTCAATGGATTTGATTAGTTAAATAAATTTTTTATTAAAAAACAAAATAAGGGACATGGCATTTTAACTAGGAGAGAAGGAGGGTTTTGTGTGTTAGTATATTTTGAGGAAAATAGTGATAGTTGGAGTATGTTTTGAGAAAAATAGTGATAGTTGGGTGATATTTATAGGCAATTCTCAATACATGGGTGAACGTTTAGGGAATTTACTCAGAATAACTAGGACGTATTACACGCACCATTCAATTACTCCCTCGTTACAATTTACGCTGTTTGGCTGATTACTAAATCTAAGAAACAAAAAAATCACTTTCGAATTTTGTAGCTTTAAATAAATTACTATATAATATTTATGGTATTATAAATCATCTTATTAAATAAAAAATAAAAAATTATGTCACTTAAATTGAAACGGGAAGTACTAATTTTACTCTATAGTACATTTTAGCGCATAATAGTTTTCTGTAGTACATATTAGCGCATAATAGTTTAATTTTCTGTCGACGTGCGATTATTAAAACTATATAGAAACAATTATCCGAATTAGTTTTAAAAAGTTGTATGTCGACACAGTTGGATTGACATACGATTGCAGACGTAAGTAAAAAGAGCAAGACACGAAGGCGCGTGAGGCACGCTCCAATAACAGTAGATTGCGTGCTACCCTTCTAAACAGGATTAATTAAATAGTGGTGATTCCTAACAAAGTTAACAGTTATTGGGGGACTTGGGAATAATTATGTATATGGGTCAATCTCCTCATGAGGTCACCTTGTGTCTGCACTATGCAATGATCCATAAACCAGGGGCGGATGCACATGTCATTGAAGGTGTTCACCCGAACACTATCGGTAAAAAATTACAGTGTATATATAGGATAAATTTTTTATATTTATGTGCATATATTAACTTTTGAACACCCTGAATAAATTATATTTAGCTTTTTTTTTTTATCGAACACCCTGAATGAAAATTCTTAATTCACCACTGCCATAAACCCCTCCAATTTTTTAAATCTAATTTCTGTGTTACTTTCTTGGATATTTAACGAAAGTATTTCTGAGTTGTGCGGCCTCTTAATCTTAATCCAATGATTGGGAGCTTAATTTGTTAGTACCAAATTAGTCTATTC
Source organism: Lycium barbarum (assembly GCF_019175385.1). Taxonomy (NCBI): domain Eukaryota; kingdom Viridiplantae; phylum Streptophyta; class Magnoliopsida; order Solanales; family Solanaceae; genus Lycium; species Lycium barbarum. Next base: position 109,378,583 of record NC_083342.1, on the reverse strand, counting down.
CACGAGCTTTTGATTGACTAATTTTCAATTCCAATTCCATCATTTGGTTATTATTAGGGTTGAAGCTACTTAATTGTGTGATTTGGATTTGTTGGAGCGCATCACACTGCATATCAACAAGTGCAGTTACACAGATCCAGTTGAGTAGTATAGCAACCACGGTATAACTAATCGGTTCTGTCTATTTAATTGTTGCAAACTTCAGATAAATGATTGTCTAATATTTGTTAATTTTCGAAGCAACTTCGTCGGACTTGGTATGTTTGTTATAACCGCATACAACAATGGAAGTAGCTAGAGATCATTTATTTAAAGAAATAAAATAGCTTGGGCTGAAGCATAAAGAAAAAAAAACATTCAATCCGAAAGCATACTGATAGACGTGCTAGCATATTTGCGGGATATACCGTTCACAATTGTGTGACGAATCAGCAAAGCAATTATAATGTGATTATATTTTCAGTCCGATTGTGTGTTTCACTTTTTAATCTTAATAAACACTCCCTCTGTTTCAATTTATGTGAACCTATTTCTTTTTTAGTCCGTGCCAAAATAAATGACTTCTTTCCTAATTTGAAAACAAATTCACTTTATGAATTATTTACGGCCACACAAATATTGAAGACTTATTTTGAACCACAAGTTTCAAAAGTCTTTCCTCTTTCTTAAATGTCGTGTCAAGTCAAATGGGTTCACATAAATTGAAACTAAGGGAGTATGTTATTTTGATGTTGAGTTTTTTACAAAAAAAAAAAATTATCAAATTAACCTATTAACAATGTTGTTGTTTTCTAAAACTAAAATAAAGTAAAATTAATATTCCTTCTATCAGAATTCAATAGGCGGTGTTTAATTGGATGCACAGTTAGTTTTTAAAAGATTGAAATGGTCCAGACACAAGAATAATACTCAAAAAATATCGTCTAGGCCAATCACTTGCTATTTTTCAGTAATTTGGTCAATGTTTAAGAAATGGAACAAGTGCAATGGATATATAGATAGAGTCCGGAACCAAAATGCCCCAAAAAACTTATTTTGAACTAAAATACTCCAGCAAAAAAAAAAGGTTACCAAAGTACCTTTAGCGTAGTAAAATACTGCGCTATAGCATTTCACGGAGACGGGGCCGTTAAGTGCTATAGCGCAGTATTTTACTGCGTTATAGGAAAAAAAAAATCTATAACGCAGTAAAATACTGCGTTATAGAAACAGTACCAAAAAAAAAAAAATTGGCCAACTTTATTTTTGCAACACTTAATGTTATTTTCCATACTTTGACCAATGATTAGTCGTGTGTCAAAACTCCGAAACGTCAATATTTTATATAGAACCTGATATTTTTTTCTGCGTACAATAATGTAGGCTCAATACATCAAGGATACGTAAACGTTCGGATCGTCATTTTAGGGGTTGAAAAGGTGCCCGAAGTAAGTTTTGTTTGTTTTTTCCATACTTTGACCAACGATTAGTCGTGTGGCAAGACTCCGAAACGTCAATATTTTATATAGAACCTGATATTTTTTTCTGCGTACAATAATGTAGGCCCAATACATCAAGGATACGTAGACGTTCGGATCGTCATTTTAGGGGTTGAAAAGGTGTCCGAAGTAAGTTTTGTTTGAAAAAACTTAATGTTTTTTCCATACTTTGACCAACGATTAGTCGTGTGTCAAGACTCCAAAACGTCAATATTTTATATAGAACCTGATATTTTTTTGTTCAAAGTGATTTTTTTGGGGGCATTTTGATTCCGGACTCATATAGATAGGGCTAGTAAAATTCAGTATGTACTCCACAGTACATACAATAATTGTAGTGTATATAATCAAGAGTAGGAAGGAAGAGAGCGCGTGAAACAGTGGGCAGCAGCATCTGGTGGGATAATCAACTTGGAGCAGACGAGCAGTAAAGTATGAGAAGACAAGAAAGACCAAACTCCAAAGGATGTGTGGGTGTTTATTGTGGGGTGAAGTTGTCGGGGCATTATATCACGAAAGCACATGAACATAAAACCCCCAGCCAAAGCGAGGCTCATTTCGTCATATACATGCAGGTAAATAGAAGTTTGCAGTCGTGCATTTAGTGGCTGGCTCGCAGACACTGCCCATATATATATATATATATATATATATATATATAAGATATCAAGCTGGAGCTCCGATCGAGGCACACAGCACAGGTATTATCAATGTTGTGTACTGGTGCTAGTGTTTGCTTGGTGTTGGTGGGCCGAATATGTACAAAATAACCTCTCTTCCTTACTCTCCCCTGAGCCATCGGTGTTGCAATGCCACGTTCCAGTTTAAACATGCAAACTTTTCCAACTTTACCCTTATCCGACAAGATGGTGACAACTCCTTCTCCCCCATTTTCCCAAGCTTCGGGCGGTTATGACTACTTACTTTTACACGCGTTACGTTAGTACAGTAACCTTTGATAGCACTCCTTCACTCTTTTTTCAGTGTTGTCCTTCATTATTTCGTTGCATTTACATCCACCATATGCTTGTGTGTGTATAAATGTCCTGGTGCCTACTAGCAATGATAGTTATCCTCAGATGCCTCGGAAATTGGTGTCCTAAATTTAATTTTATGAACTAGGATGTTCAAGGCAAAGAAATTACGGTGAGGTTACGTTTAGCCGTAGCACCTTACACTATGAATCTGTTTTTATTTAGTACAAGTCTCTATTATATAATCCCGTAAAAGGCAACATCTCAATTCTCACACTAACGGATCATATTCTAGTACAGTATATACTAACTTGTTTAGATTTACCTTATTGTGTGGTGCTAAATCAATTTTCTGCTAACGTTGAGACAAACATGTGTTATTAGACATTTAACGGCGATGTATATGGTGGATTCATGGAAGTATAGTTGGGAAGTTATATGACTGCGAGCACAAAAGGGGCCCACCCCGTAAAGCAAACGTTACTTCAGGCCGACATATGTTAGGATTTGGCGAGCGGTGTTGATTCCCGTCATAGATTGAAAAGCCCTGTCCATTGATATTGGCAGCGTCACAGGGAAGCTGAACTAATGGGACCTACCCTTTTCAGACGAATGACTAAAGTTAAAAAAAAACAAAAAAGACAAAAAACAAAAAACAAAAAAAAAATGGAACACATTACTTCCTGGTTAAGAAACCAAAGAGATTGAATATCCTCTCAAGTAGGGAGTAAATGAGTAATTACTATATTATCACTAGACTAAGGTTGATATTTGTCTACAAGCTAAGATTAGGGAGCATGTGAGCTTGAGGCCTTTCTCGCGCTTACCGCTTCTCTTGTGGCAATAGAAAAGTTAAGGCTTAATACCTAGATGGACCCTTAAACTTGGCATGTTTTGTAAGATAGGCATATAAACTTATAAGGTGACCAGATAGACACTTAAACTTACTCAAAGTGTATTTTTCAAGTTTTTCAGTTGTTTTGAAAACAAAAACTATATTTTTCAAACACTCACAATTTTCATAGCCAAACAAGCCCTAAATATATCACAAAATATTTTTTTTAAAATGCAAAAATAAGGCAAACGCATATACATGAGACTATAAATGTGCACTTAAACCAATAAATACTCGCTAATCGCAATTTTGCAGCTTTCAATTAACTCGGATTTTTTTTTACACTTGAATAATTAAAAAACAATAACTTTAACCAATAAAAATCCTTAAAAAAAGAAATTTACTTATTGTTATATTAAAGATAACTTAATATACAAGAGGGGGTGGATTCTGTACGTTCGATTTTTCGATTTATTAAAGAATCAAGGTCTTCAACAACAAAAGCTACAAATACAAGTACACTAGAAACAATAAACATAAAAACACAATGATTTTACATGAAAAAACCCTTCTTGCTCAAAGAAGTAAAAATCACGATATACAACATGTAGGATTTGACTCAAAACTCTACAACTTCCTAGAGAAATTTAAGGTTACAACTCGATAACATAAGGAACTAAACTCTAGTACCTTATCTCCCACAATACTCAAATACAACAACTACTTTCAAATACTATAAACTCTAATACAGAAAGCACTGCAACTTCAATAAAATAGTCTACCTAAACAAAATTACTTAATAGCAAAGTAGGTTACAACTCGAGAACAAAGAATCATGGACTCAATAACTAAGAACTAGACAAAAACTTATCCAATCAGGTTTTTCAGTTCAGAAGCTTTGACTCAACAATAATTATTTCTTGAGAGTAAATCTCGATATATCTGTGTACAATAGTGTAAGTCTTCAATATTGTCAATCGAGTCCTTGTCCAGTTCTAACTCATAACCCTAGAATGATTTGATTGCCTCCTGAGGAAAACAAATTCTAAATGGATTTTGAGTATTTCCTTAATATACTACTTCGCATGTTTTGTTCTTATTTATGCAGGTATTACATAATTAATGTGTTCTTGTTGATCATGAATTCTCTTAATTAACATTCTGTTTTCAGCCCATGAAATAAGATCTTCTGGAATCCAACTTGCATAAGGAATCAATTTTCAGCCTCTAATCAAACAGTCTTATGAGGAACTGATTCTCTCGATATCTGGTCTAATTTTTTTGATATCTTTTTGTACACCTATGATCATATTTCATTAGCACAACCAATATCTTTAGAATTTCAAGGGACCTGATTAGTTCAATTACTATTTGTTCATCATCAAAAATCAATAATTTGATAGATGTGATAACTAACATTTAAATAGATTGTGAGATCGGGTAAAAAGAATTTATGCACGGAATATATATATATATATATATATATATATATATATATATATATACCTACTTATGGAGACGTCTAACTTGTAAGGAGTTGACTTGTGTTGATCAATTATCGCCAGTGTGCCAGAGGAGAAATCCTCAATTTAATTCTGAAAACCCAAATGTGTACACGACATTTATGTCCCCTGATGCTGGGAAACATGAATTGCTAAATCAAGAAAATGATATCCACTAAGAAGAGTAAAATTTAGCACTACAAGGCCCATTAGCGCTTACTCATTATTATGAATTAAACATTAAAATAAGTGATAGATAAGGGAGTCTACGGCCTGAGATATGGACTTGTTGGGTTATAAATAATTTAAAAAGCAAATTATGAAAATCATGGAGTATTAAAAGGTAAAGCAGGAAAAAAAAATATTTGACTCCCGCCAGAAGGGCGTATATATGTGACAGTGTCATCAACAAAATCTCCTGGTTAATCCAATGAATTCGGTTGCAAATCTTAGAGGTGTTTACCATAGATATGATTGTATATATACTTTCATATTTCGGGGGGAATTTCCTGGAGACTGTTCATGAATAGCTACTTAAACTTGCACCAAATATTAATTAGTACTATGATACTATCTACTTAATAGGAGTATAAGATTTTGTGCAGATATTGTAGTACTTGTACTGCACACCAGACCAGAAAGGCCCTAATTAAGTGTATGATTGTTTGCAATTAGTGGTCCTTCCTTTTTCAGATGGTTATTTCGTACAATTTTTAAATCTTAATAATCTAATAATCTTCTTTACAGTATTTATTCATGTAACTCTTTCTTGCTTTATTGGTCACTTCCGCATATTACATTTACAGTATACTTAAGATAATAAAAACATAGCAAGTCATTACCATCATCAAAACATCAACTTACAAAGTATTACTACTAGTACTAGTGTACTTATATGCAAGTACTTGTACTAAAATTGTACATCCAATAAGAAAAAGAATTTTTTTTAAAAAAAGGAAAATATAAGGAAGTGTACTAACACCTGTGATGGAACACATATTTGGCTTCACATTCAAAATAGAAACTTGAGAAAAGGAAAGAAATTGAAGTGAAAGAATCTTCCTTAAGAAAGAATATAAATTTTCATGATGTAATTTCCACCAATTCTCATTTCCCCTTTGAAAACTAGAGAGAGTAACATTTCTCCTCAATTATACCTAATTTCGTGCTGATTAAATATATTTGGCCAAACAAATAAGTCACGCTACCATATGATTACATTTAAATTCAATCACAACTTTACAAAATAGCCTTCCAACGAAGCCCTATGAGAAGTTTTTAAATTTTTGATAAAGATAGAGGAAGAAACTTCATATGAGTAATTATAAGCTATGTCCAACCTCTCCAAATCAAACTCCTAAGTTCCACCTATACAATTTATTTAAGGTAATGCCTAACAGAGAGAACAAAACTAAAACCACAAGCAACACTAATTATTCTAGAACGTGCTAGTGAAGTTATATTTGTTCCATGTGTATATATGATAAGACGAAGGGTGAACCACGTAAACCTATTATGTTGTTGCTTTGGGATCAAAAGCAAATGAGGAGGTGTACATGGACTTTTGATATCCATCATCAGCCTCTAAAGTTGGTGTATACCACTATTCATTATAAATAATTTTTTTAAAAAAAGAGCGCAACCACATGGGGTCAAAAGAACCTTAAACACGGATTAAGATTACCTTAATCTTGCAAAGTATGAGTAGTGCATGATTGCAAATAACAAACATTTCCTTCTTTGAGTGCGCAAGCTGCTTTTGTTGCCTAACCCACTTCACTTTTTTTTAAAAAAAAAAAAAAAAAAATAGTCAATCGAATTAAACCACCATATAGGATTCGAAATGTAGTCTTGGAATTCCCTCCTTGACCCTTTTTTTAGGTGCTTAATTAGTTAAAATTATATTTAGCTTTGAATTGGATGATATGTTTGAAGAATATATGCAGATTCACTTCCGTGGTCCTTTTTTTTTTTTCTTTATGCTTTTTTAGTTCAACTATTTAATCAAAATCTTTTGTTGGTTCTCTGCGTTTGCGCAAGTTGTAATTGGATGGAGCTACATTTGCCAGTAAATCATGCTTTAACTAAAATAGCGCAACAAGTAGGAGTTCTCTACAAAAGCAGCATTTTGGGTCCAACTCTTGCCAGCCACTTAGATTTTGGATGTTTTGGAAACCAAAATCTTTCCGCTTTGGGGAACCTTGGATTTCCATATATACCTCCATCCATATATGATTATATATAGTGGTCGAGCCACCAGACTTTTAATTAAGGGGATTCAAATTATAATGAGAATACGCGAAGGAGTCAATGGGAATTAATATCTACTACTATAGTATATAAAAACTAGTTTAATTTTATTTATACAGTATAATTTTCTGATAATTAGTGGTTCGGATGATTGAAAATCTCGTGCCTCTAACTGATTGTATGGTCTTCGCATCCACACTAGTCATTACCCAGAATATTATATAATGGGTCAAAGTATAAAATACATTCGCAAGTTGTTGGATGATTATCACTGAATCTGTATGCATTGTGGTTTACCAAGTGGTAGGAATGCTAAAAGCTAATCCAGCTACAATATTTGGACAGTCCCTCACTGATTAAGCATCCATGCACTTTCTCCTTGATTAATTCTTTATCTTCAACTTTATTAGGAGATCAGCATCGCTCAAATCGGATCTTTAATTTCCTTATATATCAGCAAAGGGAAAATTGTCTCAGAAGTCTTTAAAAGAGAGGGTTTTTTTTTTTTTTAAATTGTCTTATTTTATATTTGCGCTTAATTGATACTGGAAAATTCATACAAAATGTGGAATAAGAATTAAGAAACAACTCGTACTGATTATCTCTTTACATTTTCAGTTTGAGATTGGAGGCAAATTCCACTTAAATTAAAGGTCATTTCGCGTCATCCATCCCTAGGATTTCAGAAATATGTGATTAAAACAAAGTGCTATCTATTGGGGTAGGGTTTTGTATTCTCTGCTGCTAATTGTTGGATTTGATTCGAGAACTAATGATTGTTTTCATGATCAAATCCTTAATTATATCCAACCATACGTTGCTTCTAATTAACGCTTAATTATAGCTTAGCTAGAGCCTAGAGGCTATCTTATTCTCTTTTACGTTTTCACATATGTTATATAATGATCAGTACGTTTCGAGAATTAATATTATACTGCAAAGATTTTTTATAAGGCGATTAATAATGACAAAAATTATTATATCGTAATCATTAAAAATATAGTTATACAATTATAATTACTTGTTTTAATAGAATATTTTCATCTTTAAATAATTTAATCCCGCATAGTTAATAGACGTAATCTTATTTCACATTTCATATCGCATAAAATAATTTATAGATTCTCACATTAGTACACATATGTTATATTTAATATCGTCAACTAAATCATGACAATAACTTTTTTTCCTTATGCGGCCAATCTTTTGCGGATTTATGTTAGGATTAATTGTTTCAATACCACAAGGAAAAGATCCTTAGAGGTTAATAAAATTATGTGTATTACTACTAATTCGAGTCAATATCTAGAGTGACAGAAACAACTTATTACGCCTGGTTTTACACAAACCTAATTAAGCAATATATGATTTGTCTCTTTATACAAACTTGGGTTTGATAAATACCGGGTATGAAGATATCTTAGGAAACTCAGTCCTAGGTGAGATTCATCTAATCAGATTCTATAAGTTAATTAGCTCCCCTATAAACTTCTCCATTTCAACGCACGAAAATGAATAACGTGCTCCGCCACCCCTAAAGAGAAGAGTACTAATCGTCTGTTATGAACGGTGCTGAGATTTTATGAAAATAATAAGATAAGCCTTTAATTAATGACAATAACAGAAAATAAATGGTTCGATTAATTTAATAAGACATACATCCACGCCGGAGAAGAGCAATCAACTGAATCACGTGTTAAGTAACTTAGTGTCCAAATTCAAACTAAACAGTCATTTTGGTTGACTAATAGCACTATTTAATCAGAAGCAAAGGAGAAGGAAGTTTGGTGCGCCAGTAAAGTGCAAGGAAGACTAGCTAAAATTAAAGATGCTTGTCGGGTATATCTTGCACTACTTTGTGTTATGATCCATTGAAACTTGTTTGCCTAACAAGAACAAAATGTTTCTTTTCTTTTGTGTTCTTAATTAAGGACGTAATTCATGTGTTAGTACATATATATAGACAAGGAAGTATGTTAGTGTTATAAACAGCTTGTAGATATTGTCCGCTTTGGCGCACCTCACGGCTTTAAAACGCGTCTACAAGTAAAGGCTTCAGGCCCTGCTTATAAGCACGCACACAATCCCGTGTGCGAGCGATGTGGGAACTTCAAGTTCACAACACACCCTCCCATCGCGAGCATCGTGCTGATAACGTGTTATAAACAGCTTGTAGATATTGTCCGCTTTGGCGCACCTCACGGCTTTAAAACGCGTCTACAAGTAAAGGCTTCAGGCCCTGCTTATAAACACGCACACAATCCCATGTGCGAGCGATGTGGGAACTTCAAGTTCACAACAGTTAGGTCATTATTAGTTGGTGTTTGTGGATGATTTTTTGGTCGCTTAGACTGAGGAGTCAACTAATTACTAATTAATAAAAACAAATTTAGGTGTTCAACTTTAATTGGGTAAGAGACTTGTAAAACTTAAATTAATGAATCCCCACATACAAGTTGGTTAGGCTGTTAAAAGTCTTGATGACTGGTAACATGTAGGGTAGGTAAGCCACAGTGGCATCTTTTCCTTCATTTTCTGATGCACGATATAATATTCTAAGGCTGAAAACTAAATAAAATATTTAATGTGTACCTTGTTCTTAATATTTCCAAGCAAGTGGTTTCTGTCTAATATTAGATTCTGTTTGGATGGGCTTATGCCTATAAGCTGTTTGCAGCTTATAAGCTAAAAAAAAATAAGTTAGGGTAGTCTAACTTATTTTTTTGGCTTATAAGTTGTTTTCAGCTTATAAGCTACTTTAGATAAGCTAAGTTAAATGGGCCCAATTATTTTTTTAAGCTTATTTAAAGCACAAAATGACTTTAAACTGGCCAGTCAAACACTCAAAAAAGCTGAAAACAACTTATAAGTCAATCCAAACGGGCTCTTAGTATGTTCCAGTTTTTTCCTTTTCCCATAAAATAAGGTGTTATTTATAAATGGCACGAACTAAAAAGCCGCTTGTCAAAGGTTGTCGACATAATACGTGCCTCGACAAAACCATTTTTTTACTCAACAAACAATTAGTAAAAGTTTTTTTCATTTTATTTAAAAGAATCAGATTTGCGAATAGGCCTTCTTGTCGTTCACCCTATACCCTTGAAAGTGAATTTACAATTTTTTTCGGTGATTGTCTTTTTTTCCTTCACTTTTCAGTGTATCTTTTTCTCTCTCTTTTTTCGTTATCCGGTGCATCATCTCTATGCTATTGTTTTCCATCCTTAGTACTTATCCTAACAACAGAAAACAAAAAAGAACATAAAAATCCAACTTTTTTTTTTTTGACAACGTGAAACATTAAAAAAATGAAAATTTCACTAACACTAAATGACACATAATTATATGACTTGGAGAATATGAAACTTGGAATTTCCTTAGAGAACCTATAAATGGTTGTCATCCCCATATCCCAGAGCCAACGGAATTGAGAAAGGAAAATTTAATAATTAATACGAAAAGAGATCAATGTTAGAAATTATCTATTTAGTGGAATCACATATTTAATATAATTGTACATAGATATGCTATCAAAAGACGCTCATTTTTCTAATTTAATAAAGTATTATTTCTATGGGCTATATACAAATCTTATGTTATAAGGTATGAATTTTATATGCGTAGAAACCTAATTAACTCTAATGATTTCCTTATGATCCTGTATGGATTGTTTAAAATTTTCCATCAATCAATGACTAATAGGAAATTTTCAAAATCTGCTGATCCACGTTGTAAAAGATTTTCGATGCATCGTGGTGTCTTTTTATACGGTGAAATACGATATTGGAAATAATAATTATGTAAATATATTTTGTTTTTTTCAACCTATCAGTTCAAATTGGTTAGAAAGGTTCTCCAAATTACTAGTACTTTCATGTTGGACATGGAACTCAACTTTTCCTTCTAATGTGATCAAGAGAGACACGTGGTGGATCTAAATTCCGACAGCGTAGCAGTTAAGGTGGGAAAACTTTACAACTGAACAAATACTAACTATACATATATAATAAAAGAGCATATCTGTGAATTAGTGGTCAAAAACAATGATTGATATATGCTACTCTAGTCATAAGCACTAATTAGCAGTAAAAAGTAGGTCATTAATGTGGTTGCTACAGAACACCCATGATCGTGCAATACATAAAGTAACT